>NC_068279.1:2461539-2469039 GCF_025860055.1 Xyrauchen texanus | reverse complement strand
TGCGGAGGCGCGTTCTGCCCCCTGGGGGTCGAAGGTTTCACTCCGGTTCGCCCGGGGTTGGAGTGGCTGACGTCCGCCTGAGTGTGGAGGAGTGTTCGAGGACCACACGACGGTACATCAGAGAACCGGTGAGTGAGCTTTTTCTCTCTCTCCTCTCTCTCTCCCTTTCGCACCGTGTTGGCCTTTTCCCTCGCCTATTTTGTTGTTTTTTTCCCTCCTGTTTCCTCCCAGGGCGAGGAAGGCAGGGATGACCACGCGGGACGCGAGATACAGGGGGGGTGGGAGGGGTGTACGTCATGCCGGTGGCACCCCGGCCTGAGATAACGCCGGGAGGAATGTGGAGCGGAGAGGGGCACACGATGTTCCGACCCGGCCCCGCCCCCCTCCGCTCCACAGACGCGCTCTCAAATAAGCATGTGAGCATCTCAAGCGGTCTGTCAATGCAAACACTGCAATCACTACATCTTTTTATATTTTAGTATTGACTAAATACTAGCGCTGCTACTACATGACTATTCTAATCTGAATTGGGAGAAAATGTGCCTGAACACAAAGTTACATTACCACACCGGATTATCCTCTGGATTTGCCCAAGTGTGACAGATTAGTGACATCAAATCTTTAAATCTTTGAGGCGCTTCATCTAGTGAGTAAACGAGAAATACGGGAGCACAATTGTACGTATATTCAGCTGAGTTGTGTTGGTGAAATAATCATCACACAGTCTATATGGTGGTATCAACTATTGCAGATAAACCCGCCCCCAAACTGAGTGGGCAGTTCTTAATCCACTATAAACTGTAATGTGGACAAGACTTTATGTGACCACACCAAAAGCATCTGGAATGCATCTGGTAAATGACAGGTAGCCATATTGAGTAGCGTAACACACACACACACACACACGCGCACACCTGATAGCACACTCGACTGGAGAACAGGTTTCCAGCTGAGCCGCTAAACCGCATCAGTAAGCGCGCTCTGTTTCTCTCAATCGCTGCTAAGCTTGCATCAAAGGCAGTCGAGAGACGAGGTCTTTCATCGCGCCCCTCACAGAGACCTTGCTAAACATGCGTAGTCAATAAGTAAAATGCTGTTGCATCCCTGAGCGCTACGTGATGCGCCGAACACTCTTTAAAAGCAGACGCAGCCAATTCAAGCCCGAGGCGATACACTCCCCCATCACTGAACGCTAAAACACACAGCGACTCTTCTCAATGAATTACACAGCAGTTCTACGCCATTAGCGTAGACAGAGAGCTGATCCGCGCACGTGGCCGCGTTCTCACCGTGCAACCTGCATGTATAACAAGCTAGCATCGATACATCATCAAGCCGCTGTGTGGCTTTATCTGTGGCATATTGCACTAATTAAGACCAAATGATTTCCATTAAAAGCGGGCGTCTGCTCTTACACCCGGGGCCATGAGCTAACTCTCCAATTACAACGGGTTAGAAACGACACCAAGCGCCGGCCACAATGCTTTTAACAGTCAATTAGTTCATGCAATTATATAAAACACCTTTATGAAGTATTATGAGTCTGTGACTCTTCATAACAGCTGGAGGTTTACTTCAGTTGTAACGAGTCTCGTGCATTTAGACTTGTGTGATCAGATTAATAAGAGCTATTTAGCCGTGACGTCGATTTGCAGGTAAACCCGGAAGGCTAATTCCTCACGGGCTCCCTTAGGAATTTCCAAAGGGATTTTAAAATGCCAGTTTTGGATTTATGAGTACAATACTGTCTGTGGGATACATTCCTTAAAGTGGCATCGATTTTTCTTGTATGCCACAAATTGCACACATGCAGAATGCTTGTTTTCGCAAGCGAGGGAACATGCCATGCTGTGCTTAACGGTGAATAATAACCTTCTGCAAGATGTTTTACCTCTTTAACACGAAGTTTGCTCCATTTATGCGCCGCTGCCGTTTCAGCCAATCAAAGTGCTGCATCAACAATACGGGACGAGCGCTGTCAGACGTTAAATCCTGTGCTGTGAGTAATGCTCTCCTATCTGTGGGACTCTTGTGCCTCAATAAAACAAAGTTACTCAAGGGGTCCTTAGAAGACAAAAATGTCTGCGTCACAAAACTGCCATAATAATGTTATATATGAATATTATTTTTCACTTTCAGTGACTTTGATTTTTAAACCAACATCGGTCCTGATCATAACTACCAAATATTCATTCATTTTCAGGATTTTAACCCCGTATATGTCAGCTTGTTTACATTATGCCAATGTTGTTTTTACACACACACACACACACACACACACAGACACACACACACACACACACATACACAGACAGACACAGACACACACACACACACACACACACACATACACAGTATATTATAGATGCACTATAGACGTATTATAGGTGTATAATACATTACAGATGCATTATAGATGTATTATAGACGCATTATAGATGTATTATAGATGTATTATAGATGTATTATAGATGCATTATAGACGCATTATAGATGCATTATAGATGTATTATAGGTGTATTATAGATGCATTATAGATGTATTATAGATGCATTATAGACGCATTATAGACACATTATAGATGTATTATATACGCATTATAGATGCATTATAGATGTATTATAGATGCACTATAGACGGATTATAGGTGCATTATAGATACATTATAGATGTATTATAGGTGTATTATAGATGCATTATAGATGTATTATAGATGCATTATAGATGCATTATAGATGTATTATATACGCATTATAGACGCATTATGGATGCATTATAGAAGCATTATAGATGTATTATAGATGCATTATAGATGCATTATAGACGTATTATAGATGCACTATAGACGTATTATAGGTGTATAATACATTACAGATGTATTATAGGTGTATTATAGATGCATTATAGATGTATTATAGATGCATTATAGATGCATTGTAGATGTATTATAGACGTATTATAGATGTATTATATACGCATTATAGACGCATTATAGATGCATTATAGAAGCATTACAGCTGTATTATAGATGCACTATAGACGTATTATAGATGCACTATAGAAGCATTATAGCTGTATTATAGATGCATTATAGACGCATTATAGATGCATTATAGAAGCATTATGGATGTATTATAGATGCATTATAGACGTATTATAGATACATTATAGATGCACTATAGACGTATTATAGATGCACTATAGACGTATTATAGATGCATTATAGATGCACTATAGACATATTATAGATGCATTATAGATGCATTACAGATGCATTATAGACGTATTATAGATGTATTATAGGAATTGAAGTTGAGGTTGAAATAATTCCCCCCAAAATACACACCTTTGGCAAAATGTATGCCGTTGGAAAATTATCGAAAAAACTCAAATGAAAAAGACAAAAATGTCCCGAAGGTCACACAAATGTTAAGTATTTTTTGTAAAAAAAGGTTTAAACTGCTTTGATGTCATGAAATCGATGTGCACCTGCATCATTATCTTGCAGCTCTGCTCTTTTGAATGTGCAGGGAGGATCGGCCTGAGACTCCCAAGTGCTTACATTGAAGCACGCCATTCTGCCAGCCTGTATTGGAGATCTCTTACTGGGATAGTTTTGAGGAAAAAGTTTCAATACAGGTTAAACATCCATTAGTGACCATGTTGTAGTGCTGCGCTTGACGTACGTATATCTCACAGAGCCTAATTTACATTATAATCCTTAACACCGACTAGTCAATTATGAAACTGGTAGTTTTGCACATCCCTAAACCAATGATAATACAGTGTAATACAATAATAATATATATGAATATACTATATTAATACCAGTTATATTATTGTCAACCTGGTACGTGTGAATAAAATTATAAATGATATGCTGAGATTCAGAGTAATGTAACTATTGACCTGATGACATCACATTCGAGAACTCTTATCAGGACCCGTTCACTCACGCACACCTAAACAAGCACAAACACAAGGTGTGTGAGTGGTCTAATGGTGTCAGGTGATAATAGGAGAGGATATTAGAAATGAAAAATGAAAAACTAACACAGGTGAGCACACGAGTGGCTCCAGTAGGATATTAACATGACACAAAGCCGTGCGGAGGGCGAGCGGCCACTCGTAATGACTCTCACCGCGCCCCATTCAAATGGAAATCCACACACCGTTCATTTGAATAAACAGCTGCTGTGTGTGTGTGTGTGTGTGTGTGTGTGTGTGTGTGTGTGTGTGTGTGTGTTAATATGGGCACCCCGTCATGCCACTCTCATGGGGGAGTCAGTGACAGTCTGTCGCACCACTGGTGATGTTTAAACCACCATGACTCCCCAGCGGGCACGAGTGTGTGTGTGTGTGTGGTGTCCTGTCTAAGAGGGTGTCAGACCCCATCAGTCGCTCATAAGGGTTGGTAAATACGGTGGTGCTTAATGCTCGTCAGGGAAACGGGTTGTTATGACAATAAAACCCAATTTCAATGTGTATCCTCAAACAATAATACATAATTTATGAATCTAGAGACGGTGAGATCAGCACACACACACAAATCACCCATAATCCTCCAATCATGGGCAGCAGGATTGCTGCACATTATTTATTCCAGTCTGTTTACGGTCCAAGATAATAAGATGCTCATTTATATCAATCTGTCCGTGCACCTACAGTATGTGTATCATTAGAGTTTAACCCCCATCAATATTTCTATTGAACAGGTTTCAGTGATGTCGCAGATGCCATCTGTGTGACCATCAGTGGGAGGAAACAATGGCGGTGAATGGAAAAACAATATGGAATATTGGTCAAAAATATGGCGGCATGGTCATACAGTGACAGTGTAGTCCGATTCCCGAACAAATGACTCTTATAAGCCGGTTCTTTTGAATCAACAGTTTGAAACACACAACGTGATCAGTGTAGTCCGATTCCTGAACAAATGACTCTTATAAGCTGGTTCTTTTGAATCAACAGTGTGAAACACACAGAGTGACCAGTGTAATCCGATTCCTGAACAAATGACTCTTATAAACTGGTTCCGTTGAATCAACAGTGTGAAACACACAGAGTGACCAGTGTAGTCTGATTCCTGAACAAATGACTCTTATAAAAGGGTTGTTTAGAATCAACAGTGTGAAACAAACAGCGCTGACCAGTGTACTCCGATTCCCGAACAAATGACTCTTATAAGCCGGTTCTTTTGAATCAACAGTTTGAAACACACAGCGTGACCAGTGTAGTCCGATTCCCGAACAAATGACTCTTATAAGCCGGTTCTTTTGAATCAACAGTGTGAAACACACAGAGTGATCAGTGTAGTCCGATTCCCGAACAAATGACTCTTATAAGCCGGTTCTTTTGAATCAACAGTGTGAAACACACAGAGTGACCAGTGTAGTCCGATTCCCGAACAAATGACTCTTATGAGCCGGTTCTTTTGAATCAACAGTGTGAAACACACAGCGTGACCAGTGTAGTCCGATTCCCGAACAAATGACTCTTATGAGCCGGTTCTTTTGAATCAACAGTGTGAAACACACAGAGTGATCAGTGTAGTCCGATTCCCGAACAAATGACTCTTATGAGCCGGTTCTTTTGAATCAACAGTGTGAAACACACAGAGTGACCAGTGTAGTCCGATTCCCGAACAAATGACTCTTATGAGCCGGTTCTTTTGAATCAACAGTTTAAATCACACAGAGTGACCAGTGTAGTCCGATTCCCAAACAAATGACTCTTATGAGCCGGTTCTTTTGAATCAACAGTGTGAAACACACAGAGTGACCAGTGTAGTCCGATTCCGAACAAATGACTCTTATAAGCCGATTCTTTTGAATAAACAGTTTGAAACACAGCGTGAACAGTGTAGTCCGATTCCCGAACAAATGACTCTTATGAGCCGGTTCTTTTGAATCAACAGTGTGAAACACACAGAGTGACCGGTGTAGTCCGATTCCCGAACAAATGACTCTTATAAGCTGGTTCTTTTGAATCAACAGCGTGAAACACACAGCATGACCAGTGTAGTCTGATTCCTGAACAAATGACTCTTATGAGCCGGTTCTTTTGAATCAACAGTGTGAAACACACAGAGTGACCAGTGTAGTCCGATTCCTGAACAAATGACTCTTATGAGCCGGTTCTTTTGAATCAACAGTGTGAAACACACAGAGTGACCAGTGTAGTCCGATTCCCGAACAAATGACTCTTATAAGCCGGTTCTTTTGAATCAACAGTGTGAAACACACAGAGTGACCAGTGTAGTCCGATTCCCGAACAAATGACTCTTATGAGCCGGTTCTTTTGAATCAACAGTGTGAAACACACAGAGTGACCAGTGTAGTCCGATTCCCGAACAAATGACTCTTATAAGCCGCTTCTTTTGAATCAACAGCGTGAAACACACAGCGTGATCAGTGTAGTCCGATTCCCGAACAAATGACTCTTATAAGCCGGTTCTTTTGAATCAACAGTTTGAAACAAACAGAGTGACCAGTGTAGTCCGATTCCCGAACAAATGACTCTTATGAGCCGGTTCTTTTGAATCAACAGTGTGAAACACACAGAGTGACCAGTGTAGTCCGATTCCCGAACAAATGACTCTTATAAGCCGGTTCTTTTGAATCAACAGTTTGAAACACAGCGTGACCAGTGTAGTCCGATTCCCAAACAAATGACTCTTATGAGCCGGTTCTTTTGAATCAACAGTGTGAAACACACAGAGTGACCAGTGTAGTCCGATTCCCAAACAAATGACTCTTATAAGCCGGTTCTTTTGAATCAACAGCGTGAAACACACAGCGTGACCAGTGTAGTCCGATTCCTGAACAAATGACTCTTATAAGCCGGTTCTTTTGAATCAACAGTGTGAAACACACAGCGTGACCAGTGTAGTCCGATTCCTGAACAAATGACTCTTATGAGCCGGTTCTTTTGAATCAACAGTGTGAAACACACAGAGTGACCAGTGTAGTCCGATTCCTGAACAAATGACTCTTATGAGCCGGTTCTTTTGAATCAACAGTGTGAAACACACAGAGTGACCAGTGTAGTCCGATTCCCGAACAAATGACTCTTATGAGCCGGTTCTTTTGAATCAACAGTTTGAAACACTGTGTAGTCCGATTCCCGAACAAATTACTCTTATAAGCTGGTTCTTTTGAATCAACAGTGTGAAACACACAGCGTGACCAGTGTAGTCCGATTCCTGAACAAATTACTCTTATAAGCTGGTTCTTTTGAATCAACAGTGTGAAACACACAGAGTGACCAGTGTAGTCCGATTCCCAAACAAATGACTCTTATGAGCCGGTTCTTTTGAATCAACAGTGTGAAACACACAGAGTGACCAGTGTAGTCCGATTCCCGAACAAATGACTCTTATAAGCCGATTCTTTTGAATAAACAGTTTGAAACACAGCGTGAACAGTGTAGTCCGATTCCCGAACAAATGACTCTTATGAGCCGGTTCTTTTGAATCAACAGTGTGAAACACACAGAGTG
>NC_068279.1:2429039-2456539 GCF_025860055.1 Xyrauchen texanus | reverse complement strand
AAGGAGAACACCCCCCCTCCTCCCTCCCTCCCCCAAGACTTTCACAACACTGTGGGGGAATGTTGTCCCACTCTTCTTTGCAGAACTGCTTTAGTTCAGTCACATTGGAGGGTTTGAGAGCACGGACTGTTCGTTTAAGGTCCTGCCGCAGCATCTCAATTGCGTTCATTTCGGGACTTTGACTAGGACACTCCAAAACCTTCATGTAGCTTCTTTTGATCCATTCAGAGTTGGACGCACTCCTGTACTTTGGATCAGTGTCTTGCTGCATAATCCAGATGCGCTTGAGCTTCAACTCACGGACTGATGACGGGACGTTCTCCTTTAGGATAATTTATGTTTCTCTCAATTATTGCAAGTCGCCCTGAAGCAGCAAAGCATCCCGACACCATCACACGACCACCAACAGGCTTGACCGTAGGTATGACTGTGTTTGATTTACGCCAGATGTAACGGGACCCCTGTCTTCCAAAAAGTCCCACTTCCGACTCATCAGTCCACAGAACATTCTCCCAAAAGCTTTGAGGATCATCAAGGTGTATTTTGACACAATTCAGACGAGCCTTAATGTCTTCTGGGCTAGCAGTGGGTTCCGCCTCGCCACTCTTCCATGGATGGCATCATTGCCCCGTGTCTTTCTGACCGTGGAACCATGAACGGTGACCTTTACTGATGCGAGAGACGCCGGCAGTTCCTTGGATGTTGTCCTTGGCTTTTTAGTGACTTCCTGGATGAGTCGTCGCGGTGCTCTTGGAGGGCTTTTGGAAGGACGGCCACTTCTGGGAAGGTTCACTACTGTGTCGAGTGTTCTCCATTTGGAGATAATGGCTCTCACTGGGGTTCTTTGGAGTCCAAGAGCCTTTGAAATCGCTTGTAACCTTTCCCAGACTGATGTATTTCAATCATCGTTTTCCTCATCATTTCTGGGATTACTTTCAAGCTTCTGGGTGAGACCGTTTAATCAACTTCATGCAGCTGTAAAAGTTGTATTTAGGTGTTGATCTGAATGAACAGGGCTGTCAGTAATCAGGTCTGGGGTGTGTCCAGTCCAGCTGAACCCCATTATGAGTGCAGTTTCATAGATTTGGGGATTTAGTAACGTGGGGGGCAGATTTTTGTTTTTGTTTTGCTGCAGTAAATAACATAGTGTTATTTTTACTCAATTTTTTTTCCCCCCCATTTCAGGACGGGGCAAATACTTTTTCACAGCACAGTAGCACCGCGTGACCGTTGAAAATGAACAAAGAGTAGCCAGAAATATACACTGACATGTTATGTTTATGTTTTCTCATTACTTACTATTTTCCCAACATTAAAATAGCAGTTTCCAAAGGAAGAATTCCTGGGAATCGCTTTTAATCTGCAATAAACTAAATGGGTCATTAAAGTGGTTTAATCAGGGTCAGTGTAATCCTAATCCAGCCCTTGCGTGTTTGTTGTGGTAACAGCAGAATTATCCAGTGAAATATTCCATTAATGTGCTTTCACAGAATTAACCCAATCCCATTGATCAGAGCCAGTAAACCCTCACGAGTGCGCACACACACAACTGCACACATTCAGTATGTCAACACACAACTAGATATATAAAACCAACTCGCCATCCTTTGCCCGTATTTTAAATGCCACTCTGATGTGAATACTTCAATGCCATCATCATTGACTCCACATGCCGAAGTGCCCTGGGGCAAGACACCGAACCCCAAGTTGCTCCCAATGGCGGGCTAGCGCCTTGCATGGCAGCTCTGGCACCATTGGGTGATTGGGACACAGCGTCAAGCATTTTGGTAACCGCTAGGGTTAATAAAAGGCGCTATATAAGTGCAGCAAGAAGTTAGGTTTAGGAATGCGGCCCATTTAGCCCGTTTCGCAACGACCCGCCGGACCCCTCGGTTCCTCCCGATGGCCAGTCCTCCCCTGATCGGCCCACCGGGAGAATGCCCGCTATGCCCGCTATGCCGCTATGCCAGATAATTGACAGCATAAAGACACGCTGGACGGACGCCTCGTTATCTCGTGCTAGAACTCCTGAACTCATCCACACACAGTGATGTGACAGTGAGTCCAGCGCCGTATCCGGTCCAAAACCCCCCACTAAATGGATTTCATTGAACTGCCAGTCAAACCAGTCGAGTCTGAATTAATGAGCCACCCGGGTTCACTTACAAGAGTGATAGATTTTGCGGCCTGTGGCCTCCATTCACGGACAAAACCATGGCACTCAACGGTTTATGCAACAGCACGATGACTAAACGCGAGCAAAGCATCTCTCAACATCCTCCCAGCAAATGTTTACCAGCCAACACTCTGAAAACCACTTCGGGGACCGACACTGATGTAAAATTCATGCCTTGCTGTAGGGCGGGGCTACAGGCGCGCTTGAGGTTTAAGCCAAATCTGGTCAAAAGAAGGATGCGGCTAAAGAAAGACATTATACGGTCAGAAACATCCTGTATTCCAGATCTAACACTGTCTCTGAGGACTATATCGATTCATGATAAGAGTAACGGCAAGATCAAACAGAATATAATAATTCCAGACTAAACCATGATCAATAAATGATCTACGGAGCAATGACTTACTCATGCATTTTAATCATAAACGCTTTTAAAGGAAGAGTTTGTGGTTGGTTGCCAACGCAGAATGAGGTCAATACTGATTTCATGTTAACTTCAACAGTGTAACATTGTCTGCAGACGTTCTCATGCACATCATTATGCGTTTATCTTAAATCTAGGCTAATATGTTTTTTGAGGGCGTCACGTGAATGTGTTTAGGGGAACAGAGAGGTTGTCAGTAAATTGATTAAAAAACATTTATGAATTTATGAGCAAAAATGCAAATTAGCTCATTATAGCGCCACCTTGTGGCCATTTTTGTTGATGTGTTGAATCGTTTTTGGAAGAATCTGTTAACACTTGACTTAATGATGATGCACGGCAAATTTCTTACAAAAAAAAAATCCAAATAATTTTTTTTAGCTGTAGCGCCCCCTGGTGGCAAAATTGGACGAAACGTTGCATGCATCCTCAAAATGTTTCGGTTTGAATGTACGCCAAGTTTCGTAAAGTTTGGACTTTGCATTGAGCAGATAGAGCCCATTGAGTACATTTGGGCCATACCCAAAGAATTAATTAATATCTTCGAAACTATTTGACAAAGCAATAGATAAAAAAAACTTGACTTTTTGATTACTTTTTGCGATTTTTTAATTGTAGCCTTGTGTTTCGAAATGTATTAGCAAAAATGCTAATTAGCTCATTATAGTGCCACTTTGAGGCCGAATTTGGTATTCAGCCTATGTTTGGCCACCTGTAAGTTCACCGTAAATTTCATAACAATCGGCTATTCGAAACGCAAGTTATTGGCCGCTGAAATCCGATTGGCTGCTGGCGGGCATTTTTGTTCTTTTGTCGAATGATTTTTTTAAGGGTAGGTTAGCAAATGACCCAAAAATTATGCATTTTCAAATTTTCACTCAGATGGTTGGAGATTTAAATAATTTTTTAGCTGTAGCGTCCCCTGGTGGCAAAATTGGACGAAACTTTGCACGCATCCTCAAAATGTTTTGGTTTGAATGTACGCCAAGTTTCAGTAAAGTTTGGACTTTGCATTAGAAGATAGAGCCCATTGAGTAAATTTGGGCCATGCCCGAAGCATTAATATCTTCGAACCTATTTGACAAATCAAAAATCAGAACTTTTTTTGCGGGGCACTAATGAATAAAAAAAAAATGACTTTTTGTGATTTTTTTTTATATTGTAGCCTTGTGTTTCGGAATTTATGAGCAAAAATGCTAATTAACCCATTATAGCGCCACCTTGTGGCCATTTTTGTTGATGTGTTGAATCGTTTTTGGAAGAATCTGTTAACACTTGACTTAATGATGATGCACGGCAAATTTCTTACAAAAAAAAATCCAAATAATTTTTTTTAGCTGTAGTGCCCCCTGGTGGCAAAATTGGACGAAACGTTGCATGCATCCTCAAAATGTTTCGGTTTGAATGTACGCCAAGTTTCGTAAAGTTTGGACTTTGCATTGAGCAGATAGAGCCCATTGAGTACATTTGGGCCATACCCAAAGAATTAATTAATATCTTCGAATCTATTTGACAAAGCAATAGATAAAAAAAACTTGACTTTTTGATTACTTTTTGCGATTTTTTAATTGTAGCCTTGTGTTTCGAAATGTATTAGCAAAAATGCTAATTAGCTCATTATAGTGCCACTTTGAGGCCGAATTTGGTATTCAGCCTATGTTTGGCCACCTGTAAGTTCACCGTAAATTTCATAACAATCGGCTATTCGAAACGCAAGTTATTGGCCGCTGAAATCCGATTGGCTGCTGGCGGGCATTTTTGTTCTTTTGTCGAATGATTTTTTTAAGGGTAGGTTAGCAAATGACCCAAAAATTATGCATTTTCAAATTTTCACTCAGATGGTTGGAGATTTAAATAATTTTTTAGCTGTAGCGTCCCCTGGTGGCAAAATTGGACGAAACTTTGCACGCATCCTCAAAATGTTTTGGTTTGAATGTACGCCAAGTTTCGTAAAGTTTGGACTTTGCATTAGAAGATAGAGCCCATTGAGTAAATTTGGGCCATGCCCGAAGCATTAATATCTTCGAACCTATTTGACAAATCAAAAATCAGAACTTTTTTTGCGGGGCACTAATGAATAAAAAAAAAATGACTTTTTGTGATTTTTTTTTATATTGTAGCCTTGTGTTTCGGAATTTATGAGCAAAAATGCTAATTAACCCATTATAGCGCCACCTTGTGGCCATTTTTGTTGATGTGTTGAATCGTTTTTGGAAGAATCTGTTAACACTTGACTTAATGATGATGCACGGCAAATTTCTTACAAAAAAAAATCCAAATAATTTTTTTAGCTGTAGTGCCCCCTGGTGGCAAAATTGGACGAAACGTTGCATGCATCCTCAAAATGTTTCGGTTTGAATGTACGCCAAGTTTCGTAAAGTTTGGACTTTGCATTGAGCAGATAGAGCCCATTGAGTACATTTGGGCCATACCCAAAGAATTAATTAATATCTTCGAATCTATTTGACAAAGCAATAGATAAAAAAAACTTGACTTTTTGATTACTTTTTGCGATTTTTTAATTGTAGCCTTGTGTTTCGAAATGTATTAGCAAAAATGCTAATTAGCTCATTATAGTGCCACTTTGAGGCCGAATTTGGTATTCAGCCTATGTTTGGCCACCTGTAAGTTCACCGTAAATTTCATAACAATCGGCTATTCGAAACGCTAAGTTATTGGCGCTGAAATCCGATTGGCTGCTGGCGGGCATTTTTGTTCTTTTGTCGAATGATTTTTTAAGGGTAGGTTAGCAAATGACCCAAAAATTATGCATTTTCAAATTTTCACTCAGATGGTTGGAGATTTAAATAATTTTTTAGCTGTAGCGTCCCTGGTGGCAAAATTGGACTGAAACTTTGCACGCATCCTCAAAATGTTTTGGTTTGAATGTACGCCAAGTTTCAGTAAAGTTTGGACTTTGCATTAGAAGATAGAGCCCATTGAGTAAATTTGGGCCATGCCCGAAGCATTAATATCTTCGAACCTATTTGACAAATCAAAAATCAGAACTTTTTTTGCGGGGCACTAATGAATAAAAAAAAAATGACTTTTTGTGATTTTTTTTTATATTGTAGCCTTGTGTTTCGGAATTTATGAGCAAAAATGCTAATTAGCCCATTATAGCGCCACCTTGTGGCCATTTTTGTTGATTTGTTGAATTGTTTTTGGAAGTACCTGTTAACACTTGACTTAATGATGCACGCCAAATTTCAACTTCTTCACTCAAACGGTTGAAAAGTTATAAGTATTTATTAGCTGTAGCGCCCCCTGGTGGCAAAACTGGATGAAACTTTGCACGCATCCTCAAAATGTTTTGGTTTGAATGTACGCCAAGTTTCGTAAAGTTTGGACTTTGCATTGAGAAGATAGAGCCCATTGAGTAAATTTGGGCCATACCCAAAGAATTAATTAATATTTAACGATTGGCGAATCAAAAATCAGAACTTTTTTCTACTGGTTCGCGAAAGGGTTTACTAAAAAATCGCAAATTGCAAAAATAAATAAAATTGGAGATTTTGACTCAAGGAATCAGAGGAAAAACAGTTTTGATCCCAGCCCTTACGGTTGCAAAAGATATGAGCCAAAATGTAAAAGTGCTTATTATAGCGCCACCTAGAGTCGGATGGGGCTGTGTATATGCGCCTGAGTAGTGTGGGGGATTTGGGACCATTCTGCCAAGTCTGGGGTCTCTAGGACTTACAGTTTTGGCTGCGCATATGCTTTAATGGCAGAATAATAATAAGTTAATTAAAGAAACTGATGTATAGCGCAGAGCTAAAACGTCTTGCACGAAAGATTTTAACCAAAAAACGTGCACATTTAATAAAGTAAATCACAGATGCCTTGCTAAAATAATAACTGCAATCCGCTTCTCTTCCCTACACACCATCTGTTGAAGCGTATAATTCACGCACATGCACAGTAAAGGTTCATCTGTGTCCAGTTGGAATAATCTCTCTATAAGCAGACATGACAGTTTATAATGAAGGGACTTTCATCTTAAAATAAACCTTTAGGTTGTTACTTTCTGTAAATGCCAACTCAATCGCACATTTCTCTTTTTTTTCTCCACAGTAAATGGATGGGTAACTATGGTAACACATGCATGAGTCTAAGTTGAGCCTCGATGAAAATGCAGCAAGTCTCAGAGTTTCCATCTCTGCTAAAGGGTCTCCCAGTGCGAGAGGTGAAGTTAAGTGTGGCGAGAAATTCGTTGTCACTCACAGTTTTATGTGAACGGAGCATTTGGCTTCGGGGCAGAGCCGTGATTGGATGGAGGTTGGCAGTGTATGATGGGTGAACCTGCTTTCATGAATACTGCATGCATAGTGTGTCTCTTCCTCTCTAGACAGACAAATGTGAGCCTTCATAAAGCCCTCTGAGAGTAAATGTCTGGAGCTGTTGTAGGATATAACAACCTGTTTCCACATCATCCTCTACAGACTTGAGCACTCACTGGGCACCACTGATTTCTTCAGCTTCATTCAACAAAGGAACTTTCCACGAACAGGGTACAAAACAGGTGCAATATGTGTTATATTTACTCTATTAAAGCATAACATTATCATAATATGTTATTAGAGATTTAGGAAGCATGCTAAGTTTGTGTTTTGTGTGTGATCCCGCCCACTGCCCATTTCCCAACAGTATTTCGGCACCCCGGGATGCCAGATTTGAAACAAGTTAGCGGGTAAACACAGCACGCTAGCTAGCATCTAGCTAACATTGACAGAGTTATAAATAATCCACATGAGCTGGTTTATTATTGCAAACAATAAAAACATTGCAAACGTATACATTAGCTGAGCAATTTACAGTGTAAGGCTCGTAGCTTGCCATGGTCAGTATACTCATTCCTGTTGCGTGTCCTCAACCAGGCAACCCGTGTGTGCTTCCAGTCTGGCGAGGAGGGGGCGAGGAGACAACTCTCTCCAATATTTAGAATTTGGACTTCAGTCACCATTTTAAACACTTGATGTCAATGTTGCATATTGCTCCTTTAAGTCTTTTTTAACAAAGGATCTTAACCTTCAGGACGTCAAACTAAATATTAAAAAAGCTGTTTAATTTTCTATTTTCTTACTATGAAGTTTGACATTTTTGAAAATGTTCCCAAAGGTTGAAACTTCCAAATTGATGTTTCACAAGATTATGGAATGTTTAATTGTATTAAAGGGGGTACACAACTACACTGCAATTTATTTATTTTTTTCTTAATTAGTATATTTGTCTTGTTTTCCATAGTTAACCAAATTTAGTCAATTTTAAGCTTAAAACAAGAAGGAAAAAAACATCCTGCCAATGAGATAAATATAAACATGTTTTCCCTGTAAGTTTCTCACTCCATTGGCAACATGGTTTTTTGTTTTTTTTTGTTTCCCCCTCAGTTTAAACATAAACATAAAGAAAAAAATATCTTGTGCAATTTTGCTTGTCAATTAAAAAAACTCTCTCGTTTTAAGAACGTTTCGATATTTTTTATAGGAAAACAAGACAAAAATACTAATTAAGAAAACGATTCAGTCTAAATATTACATGCTTCTACTGTATAATAAAAATATCAACTCGTCCCTCCTTTTCTTTAAAAGAAGCAAAAATGGAGGTCCCAGTGAGGCACTTACAATGGAAGTCAATGGGGCCAGTTTTTAGCGGGTTTACAGATATATTTGATGTATTTAAATATGTTAGTATTATGGTAAAGAATTGTTTACTTGCCGCTATAGTATTGGGACCTGATGCTCCATGAGCTCCAAGCAGTCATTGTCAGAACCTCCCAAAACAATTAGTAATAACTGAGAACTGCTCCAATTTTGAGCCACTCCCTTCATGCTACTATTTGATTGGTAGTTAGAGCAGTAAGCAGAGCAAAGCCAGCGTACAAATGGACACTGTATTACTAATCAAGTGCTCTCCAGATTAGAGTCAGATCAAACTACATGTTGTATAACGTTTCATCAAACCACCAAAATACTAAAGCAACTGGCAATACTAAGGCAGTGCTTGTACATTGTAAACTTAAAAGGTCATATTATAGTTCTGATGTCATCAACAGCATTGGGCCGCCCTATATTGAGTTTAGAGATCTCAACTCAATGTCTCAAGCTGAATTCAGATCTGCTCCAGGTAACAAAAAGTTGATACCTCCAAGAAACAAAACAAAGAACTCCATTAAAGGGGCTTATTCACTGCACGGTACTCGACTCGACTTGGCTCGACCGGTGGATAGTTCCTGTGGTTGGTTCCTGTGGATAGTTCCTGTGGACAGTTCCTGTGGACAGTCCCTGTGGATAGTTCCTGTGGATAGTCCCTGTGGATGGTTCCTGTGGATGGTTCCTGTGGATAGTTCCTGTGGATAGTTCCTGTGGACAGTCCCTGTGGATAGTTCCTGTGGATAGTTCCTGTGGATAGTCCCTGTAGATAGTCCCTGTAGATAGTCCCTGTGGATAGTTCCTGTGGATAGTTCCTGTGGATAGTCCCTGTAGATAGTTCCTGTGGATAGTTCCTGTGGACAGTTCCTGTGGATAGTCCCTGTAGATAGTTCCTGTGGATAGTTCCTGCTACCTGGTACTTTTTTTAGTACCACCTTGGTCGAGGTTCCAAGCGAGCCGAGCCGATACTAAATGTGATGTCAAAATCCTGCAGATCACTGATTGGTCAGAGAGAATTGTCACTACCGGCGTCACTGGATTTGCGACACGGGACATCAACCCGCTAGTTTTAAAGTTAGCAACAGCGATAGCAGTATCATTTGTCCACGCGACTTTCGGATTGTAAAAAGACATGGCTGTGCGCAAAACCACGCCGTGGTCAATAAACGTGGTTCAGACGTTCCTCTTGTTAGCGATGAGCGAAATGACGCGAAACAAAAAAGTCTTTCAGGAAGTGTCTCAGCTGTTGGCCGCACACGGCTACCACCGGACCTACCAACAGTGTAGGGAAACGTTAAACAAACGTAAAAGTGACAAGAGAACTATCAAGGAAATGTGGAAGTCGTTCAACCAAATGGGCGCTATCTAGAACGGCGAGCAATGGGAGGGAGAGTGCGCTGGACTCGGTCATGGTGTTGTTGGAGTCCACGATGGAGGATGGGACGTTTTGTTACGTTAACTCGATACTCTGCTTGAAAGCTTCACTTTGTTCAGTCGAGCAGCTACTGGAAGCTTCTAAAACAACCATACACACTTGTGTAACATCACCATGAACAACTGCTTTATGCAGCACAATGAGCTAGCAGCTAACAGCTAGCGCTCGTGTTATTGTTTATGGTCAGTAATGTTTGTGTCTCGTTTAAGATGATGTCACGGCAGTAGAGGCGGCACAACTATGACGATCAGCCTAACATTGAGGCGGCACTAAACTGCAGTGGAAAAGCAAGCTCAGAAAAGTAAAACCGTAACGTGCCGTGGAAAAGTGCCAATAGTCCCCTGAGCGGTGAAAGAGCAACATATGAGCAATAGTATTCTCATCTCTGATGATCTATGAGCTCTGACAAACAAACAACAGCCTATACTTGTATAAACCTCTTTCATAATATTTCCATGTTCGCTGTTTGAAGGAGTCATTGAGCGTGTATTTCAAATGTCCTGCAGTCTTTATATAATTGGATTATCTGGAATAACAGGTTTCTGTCAGTGAACACGCTGTACAACATATACTCACGACTCAAAAGCAGTTTAAGTAAAAGGTTACAGAGATGGGTATAATTCTGCCGGCAGCAAAAGACAAAGACGCATCGACACCACTGACAAAACAGCGTTAAACCAGCCTGAGGGGGTCTGCAGCTGGTCTTAGCTGGCCAACCAAGCTGACTTCTACTGGTTAAGCTCGTCTGGTTTGGGGGATTTAGACTGGTTTTGGGTGCTTGTCCGCTGGTCATGCTGCTAAACCAGCTAAACACCAGCTTTGTCACCCTGGGAGACCAGTTAAACCAGCTTAGACCAGCAAAACCAACTTATAGGCACCGTGATGTGTGTCCATCAGCGATGAGATCCCACACTCCACTTTCAAATAATAATGTGTCTTTTAATAACCTTTCTGTTCTTTAGTTGAAATAGTAAAATAAGCAATTAATGCCCGAACAAACAAGACCCTGAACTCTTAAAGAGACAGTACCGTTTTAATGCATGCTATACAAATGTATGTAAGTCCAAACTGATACTGAACGCATCTTTTTCTCTCCGTTTTGGTCTTCCGTCCACACGTAGCCTTCATGTTATTACTTGTAAATTGAGACCGTCAATCTGCGCATCTTATCACGTGGCTAGTTGAGCGTGTTACTGCGGAGCCGTGGTGCGCGTGGAGGCTTCACGCTATTCTCCGCGGCATCCACGCACAAATCACCACGTGCCCCACCGAGAGCGACCCATATTATAGCGACCACAAGGAGGTTACCCCATGTGACTCTACCCTCCATAGCAACCGGGACAATTTGGATGCTTAGGAAGCCTGACTGGAGTCATGTCCTGGATTCGAACTTGTGACTCCATGTGAGGTAGTCAGTGACTACGGTAAAGGTAAGGTTTGGGTTTGGGGATTGAATCTATAAATATATGCTTTTCTCTTCATTGATTAACGTCCTGTAAAGTTGAAAACGACTTGCTTCACGACTAGCTTTTGGCGGCCTCTCCTGGACATATATGGAGCTCACACGTGCCCATGTGTCCTACAACACTTACCGCTTTGGCCACCGGGGGCAGTGTTTCGACATTTCGTTCAACGTATACCGATTTTGACGAAAGAAAAGTCGGTCTACTCCACGATTTCACTGTGAGATCAGGCTGATTTTTGATGGCTCATTTGTTTGTGCATTAAAGAATACATTTTTTTAAATGACATTTTCTGTCGTATTTTGTCATTTAAGTGTGTAACGAGGTTAAGGATGGGAAAGGAGGAGGCGGGAAAAAGACACAAACACACACACACGGCAGCTGCATGTGACTCTCTCTCTCTCTCTCTCTCTCTCTCTCGAACAGCCACGTCCTGCTGCAGTTATTCCTCTCCTCGGTTGATTAGTCCGATTGGGGGCCAGGCGTGTGCAGTCACGGCCCGGCCCGACCCTCCTCCTCGTCACACTCCTCCCTCCTTTGCATCAGGCCGGGGAACCCCGTCTGCCGGCAGGCTTTTCCCAGCCTATCTAGAGCTGGGGAGGGGGACGAGGGGAGGGAAACAAAAGAGGGTAAAGCGGAGCGACAGCGAGAGAGAGGAGAGAGAGGAATAACTTGGTTCGCAGGCACCCAGATGCGCTGTCGTCTGGCCATCAGCCACTCCCAACTCTGGCGGAGTTCCTCCCCCGGTGGACGGTAGTAGGTCCTCCGGCCCCGGTCAGACGTCTCGCCCCACCCCCTCTTTTCTTTTTTTGGTGGCAGCGTACCTCAGATCCTCGGCGGCCGGCAGTGACGTCTCCGTCTCCGTCCGAGGCTGCTCCTTGGTTGGCTGGTAGTGGCGAGGACTCCAAAAACAGTGCATCGCTCCTCCTTCCTGGGCTTCGGCACCAATTTAACAAGGTTAAGGTTGGGAGAGGAGGAGGCGGGAACCGGCTGAACAGTCCAAATAAAGAGTACACACACGGCAGCTGCATGCGGCTCTCTCTCTCTCTCTCTCTCTCGAACTGCCGCATCCCGCTGCACTTATCCCACTCCTCGGCTTATTAGCCCGATTGGGGGCGGGGGCCGAGTGTGCATAGGCCCCGCCCTCCTCCTCATCACAAAGTGTTATTATTCTGAATCGAATCGTGAGATAACCATATAGTCCCATCCCTATAAATGAAATATCTGCTCATTAAACTCTCCTTTCATCGACATGGTTGTAATTGTTGTGCCAGGTAATACAGTCACGGTGATGTCACAGGACAGGTGTGCGTTTATACTCGTTTCACAAGGACCCCAAACGTGGCTCATCCACATCAACTCCACATGCGGACTGTTATTAATGCACAACACAATTGTGTCTTTGTTTGCAATGGAAGGATTACAGTCACTCAAACAGACGAGTCTGAGACTAAAACGGCTCTGTGAACAGATGTTTCCAGCTGATTAAATATGCACTATAATGGACATCAGCATTTGTGTGCATGCACAGACTACACGGATTACAAATCTGGATAATCAGTGTCGCTGAACATATAGTTGATTATCTGACGGGATAAAAGATGCTGTTTCTATTCAGTCAAACCAAGCCCAAGCCCAAGCCCAAAGATGATGCTTCTTTCAGTCTGTGCCAAAAGCAGCTTGAACATTCTGCTAAGCATCTCTATTTGTGTTCCAATGAAGATAGAAAGTTTTGTTGGTGCTCTGGGGGGTTTTGCAGTAATTTCTTTGATAAATTGAGTGTGCTATTTCAGAGTGTTTCAAGGTTTGAGGGCAAAAGGCGCTTTTGAAGAACTCACCGATCACTGACAGCTCGCAGGACGCGGAGATGTTCTGCTGTTTATTTTGGGCGACGCAGGTGTAGGTTCCAGAGTCATCGTCCGTGACGCTGCTAACCAACAGATTACTGTCGCTCAGGAGAGAATATTTCTTTGACCTGAGAAAGAAACACAGTTTCAGACATCAGTTTATCCGATGCATATTTCGAGCAATATAAACCTTTGATTCCCTCGACTAAAGCTGTATGAGAGAACAACTGAACACAGACTTTTGTTTATTGTAAGAGCTCTGTGTGTCTCACCTGCTCTGTATGAGTTCACTTCCTCTCATCCAGTAGAAGGATGGGTTCGGGTAGCCGGAGGCGGAACATTCAAGAACGGCATCACTGCCCTGAAGAGCCGTAACCCTCTGAGGCCTCTGGAGGAACATCAGACCTCTCGACACTCCAGGCTCTGCTCAACAAAACACACACACACACACACACACACACACACACACACACACACACACACACACACACACACTCATGTCTGATTGGGCAGTGCAACAGAACTCCAACACCTCAGGACACACACATCTGTGAGCGTTTATCTCCTCATGAAGATTTATGGAAAGACCACAACACTAATGGAGGGTTTTACTTCCAGTATCTCTATGCAAACAGCACTGCGGTGGTTCCATGGTAGAATACTATATATAGAATATTACATGTTTAGATGATTATACATGATACTTTGATTTCTATCATGCTGAATGCAGTATGATAATCTTATTTGTGGAATATGGCATTAAATTTACATTAGAAATAGCATACTATTACCATGGTATGTCCAAAAACATGGTATTATAGTACAAGGAAAAAAAGTATAACTATTACTATGGTAACTGTTCAAAAATACCATGATATTACTGTGGTCCGAACATGGCATCACCACGGTAAATGTTACGAAAAAAATGGTATTACCACTGTGCATTGTCCAAAAAAACATGGTAAAATAATGGTAAATTGCCCCAAAAAATATCATGCACTTACTATGGTTTTTTTATTTAAATAAATATAAAAGGTATCGCTATGGGAAAAAAAAAAAAAAAACATGATATTATCATGATAACTGTTTATAAAATACCAAGTTATTAACATGATATTACCATGATATTAACATGATAACCGTTTATAAAATACCAAGTTATTACCATGATATTACCATGATATTACCATGATAACTGTATATAAAATACCATGATATTACCATGATAACTGTTTATAAAATACCATGATATTACCATGATAACTGTTTATAAAATACCATGATATTACCATGATATTAACATGATAACTGTTTATAAAATACCATGATATTACCATGATAACTGTATATAAAATACCATGATATTACCATGATAATTGTTTATAAAATACCATGATATTACCATGATATTACCATGATAACTGTTTATAAAATACCATGATATTACCATGATATTACCATGATAACTGTTTATAAAATACCATGATATTACCATGATATTACCATGATAACTGTTTATAAAATACCATGATATTACCATGATATTAACATGATAACTGTTTATAAAATACCACAATATTACCATGATATTACCATGATAACTGTTTATAAAATACCACAATATTACCATGATATTACCATGATAATTGTTTATAAAATACCATGATATTACCATGATATTAACATGATAACTGTTTATAAAATACCACAATATTACCATGATATTACCATGATAACTGTTTATAAAATACCACAATATTACCATGATATTACCATGATAATTGTTTATAAAATACCATGATATTACCATGATATTAACATGATAACTGTTTATAAAATACCACAATATTACCATGATAACTGTTTATAAAATACCACAATATTACCATGATATTACCATGATAACTGTTTATAAAATACCACAATATTACCATGATATTACCATGATAACTGTTTATAAAAAAACACAATATTACCATGATATTACCATGATAACTGTTTATAAAATACCAAGATATTACCATGATATTACCATGATAACTGTTTATAAAATACCACGATATTACCATGATATTACCATGATAACTGTTTATAAAATACCAAGATATTACCATGTTATTACCATGACAACTGTTTATAAAATACCACGATATTACCATGATATTACCATGATAACAGTTTATAAAATACCATGATATTACCATGATATTACCATGATAACTGTTTATAAAATACCATGATATTACCATGATATTACCATGATAACTGTTTATAAAATACCAAGATATTACCATGATATTACCATGATCACTGTTTATAAAATACCACGATATTACCATGATATTACCATGATAACAGTTTATAAAATACCATGATATTACCATGATATTACCATGATAACTGTTTATAAAATACCATGATATTACCATGATATTACCATGATAACTGTTTATAAAATACCATGATATTACCATGATAACTGTTTATAAAATACCATGATATTACCATGATAACTGTTTATAAAATACCACGATATTACCATGATATTAACATGATAACTGTATATAAAATACCATGATATTACCATGATAACTGTTTATAAAATACCATGATATTACCATGATATTAACATGATAACTGTATATAAAATACCATGATATTACCATGATAACAGTTTATAAATACCATGATATTACCATGATATTACCATGATAACTGTTTATAAAATACCATGATATTACCATGATAACAGTTTATAAAATACCATGATATTACCATGATATTACCATGATAACTGTTTATAAAATACCATGATATTACCATGATAATTGTTTATAAAATACCATGATATTACCATGATATTACCATGATAACTGTATATAAAATACCATGATATTACCATGATAACAGTTTATAAATACCATGATATTACCATGATATTACCATGATAACTGTTTATAAAATACCATGATATTACCATGATAATTGTTTTTAAAATACCATGATATTACCATGATATTACCATGATAACTGTATATAAAATACCATGATATTACCATGATAACAGTTTATAAATACCATGATATTACCATGATATTACCATGATAACTGTTTATAAAATACCATGATATTACCATGATATTACCATGATAACTGTTTATAAAATACCATGATATTACCATGATAACTGTTTATAAAATACCATGATATTACCATGATAACTGTTTATAAAATACCACGATATTACCATGATATTAACATGATAACTGTATTTAAAATACCATGATATTACCATGATAATTGTTTTTAAAATACCATGATATTACCATGATATTACCATGATAACTGTATATAAAATACCATGATATTACCATGATAACAGTTTATAAATACCATGATATTACCATGATATTACCATGATAACTGTTTATAAAATACCACGATATTACCATGATATTACCATGATAACTGTTTATAAAATACCATGATATTACCATGATATTACCATGATAACTGTTTATAAAATACCATGATATTACCATGATATTAACATGATAACCGTTTATAAAATACCAAGTTATTACCATGATATTACCATGATATTACCATGATAACTGTATATAAAATACCATGATATTACCATGATAACTGTTTATAAAATACCATGATATTACCATGATAACTGTTTATAAAATACCACGATATTACCATGATATTAACATGATAACTGTTTATAAAATACCATGATATTACCATGATAACTGTTTATAAAATACCATGATATTACCATGATAACTGTATATAAAATACCATGATATTACCATGATAATTGTTTTTAAAATACCATGATATTACCATGATATTACCATGATAACTGTTTATAAAATACCATAATATTACCATGATATTACCATGATAACTGTTTATAAAATACCATGATATTACCATGATATTACCATGATAACTGTTTATAAAATACCATGATATTACCATGATATTAACATGATAACTGTTTATAAAATACCACAATATTACCATGATATTACCATGATAACTGTTTATAAAATACCACAATATTACCATGATATTACCATGATAATTGTTTATAAAATACCATGATATTACCATGATATTAACATGATAACTGTTTATAAAATACCACAATATTACCATGATATTACCATGATAACTGTTTATAAAATACCACAATATTACCATGATATTACCATGATAATTGTTTATAAAATACCATGATATTACCATGATATTAACATGATAACTGTTTATAAAATACCACAATATTACCATGATAACTGTTTATAAAATACCACAATATTACCATGATATTACCATGATAACTGTTTATAAAATACCACAATATTACCATGATATTACCATGATAACTGTTTATAAAAAAACACAATATTACCATGATATTACCATGATAACTGTTTATAAAATACCAAGATATTACCATGATATTACCATGATCACTGTTTATAAAATACCAAGATATTACCATGATATTACCATGATAACTGTTTATAAAATACCAAGATATTACCATGTTATTACCATGACAACTGTTTATAAAATACCACGATATTACCATGATATTACCATGATAACAGTTTATAAAATACCATGATATTACCATGATAACTGTTTATAAAATACCATGATATTACCATGATAACTGTATATAAAATACCATGATATTACCATGATAACTGTTTATAAAATACCATGATATTACCATGATATTACCATGATAACAGTTTATAAAATACCATGATATTACCATGATAACTGTATATAAAATACCATGATATTACCATGATAACTGTATATAAAATACCATGATATTACCATGATAACTGTTTATAAAATACCATGATATTACCATGATAACTGTATATAAAATACCATGATATTACCATGATAATTGTTTATAAAATACCATGATATTACCATGATATTAACATGATAACTGTTTATAAAATACCACAATATTACCATGATAACTGTTTATAAAATACCACAATATTACCATGATATTACCATGATAACTGTTTATAAAATACCACAATATTACCATGATATTACCATGATAACTGTTTATAAAAAAACACAATATTACCATGATATTACCATGATAACTGTTTATAAAATACCAAGATATTACCATGATATTACCATGATCACTGTTTATAAAATACCACGATATTACCATGATATTACCATGATAACTGTTTATAAAATACCAAGATATTACCATGTTATTACCATGACAACTGTTTATAAAATACCACGATATTACCATGATATTACCATGATAACAGTTTATAAAATACCATGATATTACCATGATAACTGTTTATAAAATACCATGATATTACCATGATAACTGTATATAAAATACCATGATATTACCATGATAACTGTTTATAAAATACCATGATATTACCATGATATTACCATGATAACTGTATATAAAATACCATGATATTACCATGATAACAGTTTATAAAATACCATGATATTACCATGATATTACCATGATAACTGTTTATAAAATACCATGATATTACCATGATATTACCATGATAACTGTTTATAAAATACCATGATATTACCATGATAACTGTTTATAAAATACCATGATATTACCATGATAACTGTTTATAAAATACCATGATATTACCATGATAACTGTTTATAAAATACCATAATATTACCATGATAATTGTTTATAAAATACCATGATATTACCATGATATTACCATGATAACTGTATATAAAATACCATGATATTACCATGATAACAGTTTATAAAATACCATGATATTACCATGATATTACCATGATAACTGTTTATAAAATACCATGATATTACCATGATATTACCATGATAACTGTTTATAAAATACCATGATATTACCATGATAACTGTTTATAAAATACCATGATATTACCATGATAACTGTTTATAAAATACCATGATATTACCATGATAACTGTTTATAAAATACCATAATATTACCATGATAACTGTTTATAAAATACCACGATATTACCATGATATTAACATGATAACTGTATATAAAATACCATGATATTACCATGATAATTGTTTTTAAAATACCATGATATTACCATGATATTACCATGATAACTGTATATAAAATACCATGATATTACCATGATAACAGTTTATAAATACCATGATATTACCATGATATTACCATGATAATTGTTTATAAAATACCACGATATTACCATGATATTACCATGATAACTGTATATAAAATACCATGATATTACCATGATAACAGTTTATAAATACCATGATATTACCATGATATTACCATGATAACTGTTTATAAAATACCACGATATTACCATGATATTACCATGATAACTGTATATAAAATACCATGATATTACCATGATAACTGTTTATAAAATACCATGATATTACCATGATATTACCATGATATTACCATGATAACTGTTTATAAAATACCATGATATTACCATGATATTACCATGATAATTGTTTATAAA
Organism: Xyrauchen texanus; assembly: GCF_025860055.1. NCBI lineage: Eukaryota > Metazoa > Chordata > Actinopteri > Cypriniformes > Catostomidae > Xyrauchen > Xyrauchen texanus. The sequence goes on along the minus strand of NC_068279.1, from coordinate 2,436,979 downwards.
ATACCATGATATTACCATGATATTACCATGATAATTGTTTATAAAATACCATGATATTACCATGATATTACCATGATAACTGTATATAAAATACCATGATATTACCATGATAACAGTTTATAAAATACCATGATATTACCATGATATTACCATGATAACAGTTTATAAAATACCATGATATTACCATGATATTACCATGATAACAGTTTATAAAATACCATGATATTACCATGATATTACCATGATAACTGTTTATAAAATACCATGATATTACCATGATATTACCATGATAACTGTTTATAAAATACCATGATATTACCATGATAACTGTTTATAAAATACCATGATATTACCATGATAACTGTTTATAAAATACCACGATATTACCATGATATTAACATGATAACTGTATATAAAATACCATGATATTACCATGATAATTGTTTTTAAAATACCATGATATTACCATGATATTACCATGATAACTGTATATAAAATACCATGATATTACCATGATAACAGTTTATAAATACCATGATATTACCATGATATTACCATGATAACTGTTTATAAAATACCATGATATTACCATGATATTACCATGATAACTGTTTATAAAATACCATGATATTACCATGATAACTGTTTATAAAATACCATGATATTACCATGATAACTGTTTATAAAATACCACGATATTACCATGATATTAACATGATAACTGTATATAAAATACCATGATATTACCATGATAATTGTTTTTAAAATACCATGATATTACCATGATATTACCATGATAACTGTATATAAAATACCATGATATTACCATGATAACAGTTTATAAATACCATGATATTACCATGATATTACCATGATAACTGTTTATAAAATACCACGATATTACCATGATATTACCATGATAACTGTTTATAAAATACCATGATATTACCATGATATTACCATGATAACTGTTTATAAAATACCATGATATTACCATGATATTACCATGATAATTGTTTATAAAATACCATGATATTACCATGATATTACCATGATAATTGTTTATAAAATACCATGATATTACCATGATATTACCATGATAACTGTATATAAAATACCATGATATTACCATGATAACAGTTTATAAAATACCATGATATTACCATGATATTACCATGATATTACCATGATAACAGTTTATAAAATACCATGATATTACCATGATATTACCATGATAACAGTTTATAAAATACCATGATATTACCATGATATTACCATGATAACTGTTTATAAAATACCATGATATTACCATGATATTACCATGATAACTGTTTATAAAATACCATGATATTACCATGATAACTGTTTATAAAATACCATGATATTACCATGATAACTGTTTATAAAATACCACGATATTACCATGATATTAACATGATAACTGTATATAAAATACCATGATATTACCATGATAATTGTTTTTAAAATACCATGATATTACCATGATATTACCATGATAACTGTATATAAAATACCATGATATTACCATGATAACAGTTTATAAATACCATGATATTACCATGATATTACCATGATAACTGTTTATAAAATACCATGATATTACCATGATATTACCATGATAACTGTTTATAAAATACCATGATATTACCATGATATTACCATGATAACTGTTTATAAAATACCATGATATTACCATGATAACTGTTTATAAAATACCACGATATTACCATGATATTAACATGATAACTGTATATAAAATACCATGATATTACCATGATAATTGTTTTTAAAATACCATGATATTACCATGATATTACCATGATAACTGTATATAAAATACCATGATATTACCATGATAACAGTTTATAAATACCATGATATTACCATGATATTACCATGATAACTGTTTATAAAATACCACGATATTACCATGATATTACCATGATAACTGTTTATAAAATACCATGATATTACCATGATATTACCATGATAACTGTTTATAAAATACCATGATATTACCATGATATTAACATGATAACTGTTTATATAAAATACCATGATATTACCATGATAACTGTTTATAAAATACCATGATATTACCATGATAACTGTTTATAAAATACCATGATATTACCATGATAACTGTTTATAAAATACCATGATATTACCATGATATTAACATGATAACTGTTTATAAAATACCATGATATTACCATGATATTACCATGATAACTGTTTATAAAATACCATGATATTACCATGATATTAACATGATAACTGTTTATAAAATACCATGATATTACCATGATAACTGTTTATAAAATACCATGATATTACCATGATAACTGTTTATAAAATACCATGATATTACCATGATAACTGTTTATAAAATACCATGATATTACCATGATATTACCATGATAACTGTTTATAAAATACCATGATATTACCATGATAACTGTTTATAAAATACCATGATATTACCATGATAATTGTTTATAAAATACCATAATATTACCATGATAATTGTTTATAAAATACCATGATATTACCATGATATTACCATGATATTACCATGATAACTGTTTATAAAATACCATGATATTACCATGATAACTGTTTATAAAATACCATGATATTACCATGATAACTGTTTATAAAATACCATGATATTACCATGATAACTGTTTATAAAATACCATGATATTACCATGATAACTGTTTATAAAATACCATGATATTACCATGATAACTGTTTATAAAATACCATGATATTACCATGATATTAACATGATAACTGTTTATAAAATACCATGATATTACCATGATATTACCATGATAACTGTTTATAAAATACCATGATATTACCATGATATTAACATGATAACTGTTTATAAAATATCATGATATTACCATGATAACTGTTTATAAAATACCATGATATTACCATGGTACCATGTCCAAACAAATCATTTTACCCATTGTAAATGCTCAAAAAAATACCACATTATTACCATGGTAAATGTTCACAAATGCCATGATATTGCCATGGTACATGTCCAAAAATGTTAAATGTCAGATGTAAAAATAACATGGTATTATCGCTGTGCCATGCCATGTCAAAACAACATTGCATCACCATGGTCGATGTTAAAAAAAATACTATGATATGACCACGGTACATGTAAAAAAAATAAAAATAGTATTTCCACTATAACATTATATACACTTGAAAGATGCTTAAGTCTGTTGAGTTTACTGAGAGGTGAATGTGTGTGAATATTTATGAAGTGTATATAAACACACAGAGTAACCTCATTTCATGCTGCAGTGTTTGCAATCATTTGTCTATTTGCTGTTTGTCTGTGACCTCTGAACATACAGAATAAAACTCTTGAGTTCTTTTGTCTACTGCACAACATTTCCACACTTCACATTTAACCTGTGAAATCTCTGTTCCTGAGAGCCGGCAGCGCCGTTTCCTCCCAGAATCCCCCCGACAGAAAACAACCTCGCCAGTTCTGCCCGGAGGGGATCGAGCCGACTCTCGCTCTCTATTTCTCTCAAAGTCCAGCCACTCCGGTCGCATGTTTAATGCTCAAAGAAGCTGTTACACTTTAGCAGCTGCAATTCAAGATGTTGGATCTGATTGCATTTCTCACTTCTAAAAGGCCCAGGACTGCCTAATCGAACCGTCCGCCGGTCATGTGTGTGGCACTCATTCACGCGGCGATTGAGTCACGCCAACACTGTTAATGACAGAGCAGGATCTCGCTTCTCCAGCATTCTCCTGTTGTCAGCTCACCTGTCTCACCTGTCACTCAACACAGTCACTCTGAGTCTGTCTCTGTGGAGGATATACAGGCAGGAAGCACATCTACAGCTAGTTATCTCAATTCACATGATCAAATCTTAGTCAAAAATCTGGATGCGTGAGACAGCATGAAGTCTAGTCCACATTGGAGCTTCTTTAATGCATTTACTCATGTACGACATCTTCCTCAATCAACATCCCACACAGAGCAATATGGATGCTCTGACAGAAGGAATCAACTTTAGCGAATCATTAACGTGACAGTAAGGCTGCTGGACTCAAACATGACTAATGAGTCATTGATTCTCGTGTATTGATCAAGAGAAATGTCAGCGCTTATTGGCTGCAATAGAAATCATTCAGAATCTTCAAGAAAATGACATTGATATTTAAGCAGCTGGAGGAAAACAGACGCATTTCTCACATCGACCCAGAAATTGACAATAAGAACGAACTCTGTGGCGTACATGAAACAATGAGCAGATTAGAGGTATAATGAGAGTGTGTGAATGTGTGTGACAAATGCATGAGGACACTAATGTAATGAATCGGAATATGGCTCATCCAATCAGAATTTAGAGCCGGAACTTTCCATATTATAATATTAACTTTACCATTATGAGTCATTTGTTTTTAATTCAAGTGATTCATAATGTAAAGCTATTTTTGCAATGATGTCAGACTTCAACTGACATCAGTGCAAAACAAAACTCTTCAAATATAATGTATAGTAAAAAATAAAATAAAAAAAAATCGTAAAAATGATTTTTTTTTTACGAAATAATAATAATATATTTATTTTTTAACAATTCAACATTGGAGTAATTTCTGTCAAATAACGTGCTGCATAACAGAGCATCACAGATGTGATGTTGCATCAAATTGAATAGAGCAACTAAATACTTTGTATTATTATTGTAATTAGTAGTAGTAGTAGTAATAGTAGTAGTAGGAGGAGTATTAGGAGTAGTGGTGGTAGTAATAGTAGTAGTAGGAGGAGTATTAGGAGTAGTGGTGGTAGTAATAGTAGTAGTAGTAGTAGTAGTAGTGGTGGTATTAGTGGTATTAGTAGCAGTAGTGGTAGTAGTATTAGTAGTGGTAGTGGTAGTATTAGAAGTAGTAGTGGTAGTGGTGGTAGAGTAGTAGTAGTAGTGGTGGTGGTGGTACTAGTAGCAGTAGTACTGGTGGTGGTAGTAGTAGTGGTAGTAGTAGTAGTAGTGGTGGTGGTAGTGGTAGCAATGGTGGTAGTAGTAGTAGTAGTAGCAGTAGAAATAGTATTGGAGGTAGTGGCAGTAGTAGTAGTAGTAGTGTTGGTAGTAGTAGTAGTAGTAGTAGTAGTAGTAGTGGTGGCAGTAGTAGTAGTAGTGGTAGTAGTAGTAGTAGTGTTGTTAGTAGTAGTAGTAGTAGTAGTGTTGGTAGTATTGATGGTAGTGTTTGTAGTAGTTGTGGTGGTAGTGGGAGTAGCAGCTGTGGTGGTAGTAGTAGTAGTAGTAGGAGTAGTATGAGTAGAAGTGTTGGAGTAGTAGTAGTAGTGGTAGCGGTGGTAGTGGGAGTAGTAGTGGTGGTAGTAGTGGTGGTAGTGGTGGGAGTATTGGTAGGGGTGGTAGCATTGGTGGTAGTGTTAGTAGTAGTTGTGGTGGTAGTGGGAGTAGTAGCTGTGGTGGTGGTGGTAGTAGTGGTGGTAGTAGTAGTAGTAGTAGTAGTAGTGTTGGTAGTAGTAGAAGTAGTAGTAGTAGTGGTGGTAGTGGAAGTAGTAGTGGTGGTAGTAGTGGTGGTGGTAGTGTTAGTAGTAGTTGTGGTGGTAGTGGGAGTAGTAGCTGTGGTGGTGGTAGTAGTGGTGGTAGTAGTAGTAGTATTAGTGTTGGTAGTAGTAGAAGTAGTAGTAGTAGTGGTGGTAGTGGGAGTAGTAGCTGTGGTGGTGGTGGTGGTGGTAGTAGTGGTAGTAGTAGTAGTAGTGTTGTTAGAAGTAGTAGTAGTAGTAGTGTTGGTAGTATTGATGGTAGTGTTTGTAGTAGTTGTGGTGGTAGTGGGAGTAGCAGCTGTGGTGGTAGTAGTAGTAGTAGTAGGAGTAGTAGGAGTAGAAGTGTTGGTAGTAGTAGTAGTAGTAGTGGTAGCGGTGGTAGTGGGAGTAGTAGTGGTGGTAGTAGTGGTGGTAGTGGTGGGAGTATTGGTAGTGGTGGTAGCATTGGTGGTAGTGTGAGTAGTAGTTGTGGTGGTAGTGGGAGTAGTAGATGTGGTGGTGGTGGTAGTAGTGGTGGTAGCAGTAGTAGTAGTAGTAGTGTTGGTAGTAGTAGAAGTAGTAGTAGTAGTGGTGGTAGTGGAAGTAGTAGTGGTGGTAGTAGTGGTGGTGGTAGTGTTAGTAGTAGTGGTGGTAGTGGGAGTAGTAGCTGTGGTGGTAGTAGTAGTAGTAGTAGTATTAGTGTTGGTAGTAGTAGAAGTAGTAGTAGTGGTGGTGGTAGTGGGAGTAGTAGCTGTGGTGGTAGTAGTAGTAGTAGTAGTAGTAGTATTAGTGTTGGTAGTAGTAGAAGTAGTAGTAGTAGTGGTGGTAGTGGGAGTAGTAGCTGTGGTGGTGGTGGTGGTGGAAGTAGTGGTAGTAGTATTTGTAGTTGTGAATATCACATAACTATATAATAGTGATATATTACTTTACTCAGAGCACTTAACCAGTCACTAAAATAAATTACAAAAATTATAATAATTTAGTTTTGAATGCTTTTCTGATGCTAGTAAATCTTTGTAGTATGGCACTTTACGTGCAAATGTCTCCTTAAGATGATTCGCTTATGTTTTCCTCTTTTGTAAGTCGCTTTGGATAAAAGCATCTGCCAAATGAATAAATGTAAATGTACTTTCTGTTTCTGTGTGATTTTGATGGTAACTTCTCACTACCAGAAAAGCATGTCCCAATGTGATTATTAAACCTCAAAAGTCTGCTATTTTAACTAAATAATGATGTAGTTTGTGTGTGCCTCATGCACTGTATTCTCCTCATTTGAAGCGAGCAGCACATGCAAACTATATATTTGTCTCGCAGCCTTTGTAATTTAATAATCACACTAGGACATAACATGATTTTCACTTCAGTGCTGAATGTTTATGCACTGACATTCGTATCGGTTTTAGGTATCGGAGCACTTTTACAAGCATGAGTACTACTACTTTGACTAAATAATTTAAGTCAAAAGTTTGGGAACCCCTGCACTAGATTACCCAAAACAGGCACTATTAAATGGTTATTACATTTATAATCTATTTACAATTGCATATGTAGTAACAATAACTATATCTTGATATATACCGTAACTGTGAAAATGATTCTGTTCATACCACCACTTCTAATAGAGGCCATATGAGAAAACATTATCATATTCATATGTAACCTAAAAGTTAGACTATTTTAAATGCACCGTGATTACAGAAACTCACCAGGAAGCACGCGCAGGTCGGCGTCTGTGCCCGTGCGGGCACTGCCAGGGTTCTCTGCCAAGCATCGGTAGGTGGCCGAGTCAGGCGGCTGCACCCTGCTGACCTGCAGAGAGCCTGACGGCAGCACCACCACTCTGCTGTCAGGGTCAAAGGTCAAGGGTAGGTCCTCTCTGTTTTTCTGCCAGCGCACCACAGGCATGGGTTCACCTGTGACCTCACACCGCAGCAGAGCCGTGTCGCCCAGGTGGGTGGAGACCGACTCGGTGGGGACCACTACCCGTAAAGGACCTGAGGGAAAGCAGGAGAGAGAAAACTTAAGAGTGCATGAATTGAGACTTTTGTCTGCCACAAATGCAAAGAATGTGCACGGCTCTCCAAAAATAATTTATTCAGAAACAATCAGCTATGAGGAATGCTTTTGATCGGGAGCATGAACAGAGGCAAATTACACACCGTCAAAAGAAGTGGAGTGATTTAGGACAAATTGTTTTCAGACCAGTTAGGAGGTAGTAGTGGCATTAGTAGTAGTAGTAGTGATAGTAATAGTTGTGGTAGCAGTAGTGGTAGTAGTTTAACTACAAATTTAGGTAAGGTGTTTTCAAACTGGGGACAATGGACAAGTTCAAAGATAATAGAAGATTTATAAAATTAAATATTAAGGTTTATTTTATGATTAAAT
>NC_068279.1:2401539-2424039 GCF_025860055.1 Xyrauchen texanus | reverse complement strand
TAGCTCAGCGAGTAAAGACGCTGACTACAATACCTGGAGTCGTGAGATCAAATTCAGGGCGTGCTGAGTGACTCCAGACAGGTTTCCTTAGCAACCAAATCCAGCGGTTCAATCTATATCTTCAGAAGTGATATGATAGGTGTGGGTGAGCAACAGATCAATATGTAAGCCCTTTTTTTAATACAAATTCTCCTCCTTACCAGAAGGTGGCGAAATGCACGAAGAATGAGAGTCGCCAAAAACAAAAGAAGAAGAATGTGAAAATTAGTGGATATTTATAGTAAAATAAAATCAAAAGACTTAAATAATGACCTGCTTCTCATCATATAAATTGTATGGATTACATTTATGCTGACTTTATTGAGCTGCGTACACACTGCCAGCGACATCGCGCGCGACGGCGACTCCATCCCATTCATTTTCAATGAGAGCACAGCGACTTCCGGCGACACGAGCTGTCGCGACCGTTGGCGACTAGATGTGGGCGTGTCCAGTGACAAAGTTCAGACAAGTTCAACTTTATTCAAATGAAGAGTGACTAACGGAAGCGACAGCCAATAGGAGAGAAGACGGGAGAGCTCACGTGATCCTTCTCTCTCTCTCTCTCTCATCTCCTGCAGTAACGGAAAGATGGATGAAAGGCTAATTCTTGCTGTTAGCAATTTTCCAGTGCTCTATGATATGGATATGGTATATCCAGCCACAGCTCTTGCACCAGCCGGTGGTACTCGCCGTGCTGACTCCGAGATTTAATGGTTTTGTGGACCCTCCAAAATGTTTGCTTTTAGCGCCAAAAAAAGCGATTCGCTATCAAGAGCAATGGAATGACATCCGTGAATGTCATTTATAAACGTTACTAGGCAACCAGAAGTGGGAACGCCCACTAGCGACTTCCCTGCCAGCCACTGGCGACCTTTAGTGACAAAGTCGCTGGTAGTGTGTACGCAGCTTTAGGGGTTTTTTTGCTTTAAAAGTTCTGGTCACCATTCACTCCCATTGTATGGACCTACAGAGCTGAGATATTCTTCTAAAAATCTTCGTTTGTGTTCAGCAACTGTTCCTTTATGTTCTTATTTAAGAACTGGATAACTACTGCACCGAATCTGTGTTTGTGCTGTTTTGCGTACATGTATAATCTATGCACTCAGCCATATTTTCTAGTCAAGTAAAGTGTAGGTTACGACTCTCAGGAGAACAGATCCTATATTTAAGAGCACCATGCAATCATTTTAAATCTTCACTCACATTACTGAAGCACACAACACACCCATATGCAAATGAACACATGCAGTGATTCTGGGTTTCACAAAGGCGCACTGCATTATACAAACTCACAAGGGAACCCTAATTATTTCTCAGCTTTTTGCCAACAAAACCCGTTGCTTGAGTTCTGCCCCGGCCTCTTATCGCAGTGATTATTGTTAACATCATTCCCTTAACGGCCTCCAATTACACTCGGCAGACACGTTTGCTCGAGGAGGGAAGCCTTGAGCCAAAAACACATGCACAGCCATAAATAAACCCTGATTAGAATGTGATGAGGTTAAAAGAGGGAATATGAGACAGATTGAAGCTAATATACACGACTGTCACTTACAGACCGACGCCACTTCAATCACGAGTCCAATCTGAGATTAACAAGCGAACAAATGAAAGAGAGATGACGAGTGGAGCTCATGTTCAGTATTTTAAGAAGATGGAAATTCATCATCATCATCATCATTAAAGACAGCAATACATCAGTATTCTATAGCGATTAGAGGTCTTCACGAGTCCTCCCGAACCAGAGGACCCGGGACCAGACCCGGGACCCCGTACGGTCAGCAGGGTCAGGGCTGGGTCCCGTTCGTGTACTTTGTCCTGGGTCTGGTCTGACTTTACCAATTGACGATTGGCTCTTTTATTTAGAAGGCGGGACTTATTCCGGCATATTGGTGATTCGCAGATGGCGTCAGCCGAAGTGCATTATTGGCGTCTGCGTGATTTTTGAGATATTGTGGTTGGAGATTGTTCGCTTTGTATATCTAAAATCTATGATCGGACATGTCTCAGAGAGCACAGATGATGGCAAATTAAAGATGCTAACGTCAGCGGCCATGGCACTGAACGAGCAATCGTTGGTATAGTTCAAAAGGGTAAAAAGTGGAAGTTATCGTATTATGCGTGATGGTGCCGAAAGCCGGGAAGGATGAGGGATTCCCGTCGCGGAGTCCTTGACACTGCTGTCCATTCGGGGGAGCGCCGCTGCCGTCCACCTGGCTGCCGTCCGCAAGGCGAGTGGGGACTGGACTCCCCGACCGCCTGGAGCGATGTAGCCGCTGCCAGGGGTGGAGGAGTGCCCTGTCACCCCCCAGAAATGCGGAGGGGTCAACAGAAGACCGCCATCCGCGAGGGGAGGAAGGAAGTGACTCCCCGACCGCCTGGAGCGGTAGGGCAGCTGCCAGGGGCAGAGGAGTGTCCCCAGGAGTCATCATGAATGCGGAGGGGTTCTTTCCGCCGAGGGTCGTGGATCTGACTCCAGTCTGCCTGGGGAGGAGCGGTGGTGCGGTGGTGGTGGAGAGAGAGATCATTTACAGACATGTCCGTCATGTGTGTGTGTGTGTGTGTGTGTGTGTGTGTGTGTGTTTGTCTATTGTTTAAGTTAACCATTAAAATATTATTTATATTGCCAAGCCGGTTCTCGCCTCCTCCTTTCCATTGAACGACGTTATAGGGACCTACTCTATGAAGTCCCTAGAAGTTCATGTCCAAACATTCAAAAGACAAGGTAGCTGCATCTTGTGAACAACATACAAACCAATCGCTGGGTACCGTACGAAAGCAAGGATCTGCCGAACAACTTCCTTGAGGCTTTCATTGCCCGAGTGTCATAATATCCTTTACCTCATAGGTACCTCGGCCAAACAACAACAACATTCATGCCACTGAGTCCGGTTACCCGCCATTTCCACAAGAGTGTCTAACTATCCATCCCCAACCCGGAAGACGAACACAACCTATCGTACCTTACGTCTTCCTTGTAGCCTTTATTTCTCTTTGCCAGGTCATTTTTGGAGCACCACCAACCTTTCGTCAATGGTGGCTCAGCGGTTAAGGCTCTGGGTTACTGATCAGCAGGTTGGGAGTTCAAGCCCCAGCACTGCCAAAATGCCACCGTTGGGACCTTGAGCAAGGCCCTTGACCCTATATGCTCTAAAAAAAAAAGTGTTTCTCTTTATCTATGCATTTTGAAAGGCCTGACGAATTTCTGGTAACTTCTCAACCGCTAGTTGTTGCAACCTGTGCACACGCTACCCATGAAACCTGAGAGTAAATCGACAGCAGACCAACGCATGATCTGAGTCGACATAAGTGTTCCAGAAGAACCGACAGTCCCGTATGGAACCACGCCACCAATTACTAACAACTATATGATCTATATGAGACCAATATTGTCCAGCTGATGGAGGGCGCAATGTCGAAGTCAAAGCTGCACGATGTCTAAAGCTAGTCCTGGATAGGACGGTGTTCGGCACATACTTGTACAAGCCGATCACCATTGTCTGAACGATGGGATAGTGGCCCAAACCTACCACCTAAGCGTGATTCTGCAATGCTCGACTGACCTTGGCATTCATATCACCAGCTAGGATTACTATGTTGATACTACATGCTGACTTCAGGAGTGTAGCAAGGTCCATGTAGAAGGCGTCCATAGCACAGTCATCGCCGCAGTCAGTAGGAGAGTATGTGGAAACAATGAAGAGGTGTCGGAAGGATTGGCACACAGAGTTGGATTTAACAGAGCTGGCAAGACGAATGGCACATAGTCGACTACTGTGTGTGTGTGTGTGTGTGTGTGTGTGTGTGTTGCTCATCCGACTGTTTAAATGAATTCATCTTAGGATAAATCCTCCAGGCTGAGTGAAAACAAGATTAGCCACTAATACTGATACACACACATAAAGACAAAATGTGTGTGTGTGTGTGTGTGTGTGTGTGTGTGTGTGTGTGTGTGTGTGTGTGTGTGTGTGTGTGTGTGTGTGTGTGTGTGTGTGTGAACAGGTGTCGTGTTGAGCTCTGAGTTCAACATCTGGCTCCAAATCACGACACTTGATTAAATGTGCACACATCTGCTTAAACAATGACCTCTGAACACCCGATGACCTGATGTCATCACACTTTGCCTGAGTGAATAAAGTGTGTGTGTGTGTGTGTGTGTGTGTGTGTGTGTGTGTGTGTGTGCATACACACAGAGTTTCAAATAACTTTTGTTATTATATTTTTGTCAGTGGATATTATTGTTTAGTGTATTTTATGATGATAATTTAATAAAATAAAAAAGTGTGTGTGTGTGTGTGTGTGTGTATGTATGTATGTATGTGTGTGTGTGTGTGCGTGTATGTGTGAGTGTGTGTATATATGTATATGTGTGTGTGCGCGTACGTGTATGTGTTTGTGTATGTATCTGTGTGTGTGTATGTGTGTGTTTGTGTATGTGTATGTGTGTTTATATGTATGTGTGTGTGTGTGTGCATGTGTGTGTGTGTATGTGTGTTTGTGTATGTGTGTGTATGTGTGTTTGTGTATGTATCTGTGTGTGTGTGTATGTATGTGTGTGTGTGTGTGTGTGTGTGTGTGTGTGTGTGTGTGTGTGTTCTTTTTTAAATGAGGGATCATAAAAATTGATTTTTTTATTTAGTACTGCCCCGAAGAAGCTATTTGACATAACAAATCCTTCTTCCCAACAGTGGCTAAATATGAGGACTAATACACAACTATTACAAAAGGCAAGATAAGAAGAACAAAGGGGTGCATATTTTGAACAGGATGATTTGTGTAAATAAGAGTAAATGTTAAATATATAATCTCTTATAGGCTATTTGTATACATTCTGAAAGGGGTGTGGAAACTTTCAGAGGGTAATGCAAACGTCTGCACTTAACTCTATAGGCTATATATACATTTTATTTTAGATTGAGTTTTTTCATGATGTAACCACATTTTAGCATTTTAGCCAAGCGTATGACATCATTGCCGTGGTATTGAGTGAGACACTAGAATGAAAGTGTCGTCAAATCAACGTGCAACACTTCCAAATTGCTTCTCTTCTCTGCAAACAGTATCAAAGATAATAGCGAGAATGGACATCAAATGAAAGTAGAAAAACATCAGTGAGCCAGCTGAAACCAGGACATAATTACAATGTTTAGAGAATTGTCGGGACACACCTCTTCAAAACGGGACGTCTGGTCACCTTACTTCAACGCAACGAGAAAACAATCCCTCATGCAACATTTAATGCCATGACCTTATGAATTAAAGACTCGTTACTCCAGATTAAGACCTTTTTCAGACCTGCGGAAACCCTGGACCTCTAACATGAAAAACTGGCAATTTAAAACTAAATATTTTGGCTTGTGACAATATTGTTTCAATTAGTGATCAGTTTAAATATTGTTCCTGTGTCCTTGATATCACTTTATACAAAAACCAGTTCCTTTTTTATTGATCATCCTTTATATTGTGTGAATGTTTGCAAATCACCTTTCCGAATGTGCTTGTTAGCTCTAATGCAGCTAATGCAGCTAATGGCTAATGCAGCTAATGGCTAATGCAGCTAATGGCAAATGCAGCTAATGCAGCTAATGGCTAATGCAGCTAATGCAGCTAATGCACCTAATGGCTAATGCAGCTAATGGCAAATGCAGCTAATGCAGCTAATGGCTAATGCAGCTAATGCAGATAATGGCTAATGCAGCTAATGGCTAATGCAGCTAATGGCTAATGCAGCTAATGCAGCTAATGGCTAATGCAGCTAATGGTTAATGCAGCTAATGGCTAATGCAGCTAATGGCTAATGCAGCTAATGCAGCTAATGGTTAATGCGGCTAATGGCTAATGCAGCTAATGCAGCTAATGGCTAATGCAGCTAATGCAGCTAATGGCTAATGCAGCTAATGCAGCTAATGGTTAATGCGGCTAATGGCTAATGCAGCTAATGCAGCTAATGCAGCTAATGGCTAATGCAGCTAAAGTTACCATTGACTCTGATTGAATTCACGGAGACCAGATATATATATATATATATTCATACATATATGGCTGTACTCAGGGCTGGACTGTTAATCTGGCATACCGGGCATTGTCCCGGTGGGTCGACATACTTTGGAGGTGTACTGGCCATTGGGAGAACCGAGCGGGCACGGGACGAATGGGCCGAGATAAGCTAAAATGAGCCACCCCGTTATGCAGAACGGACCACAAAAAGGACAGAGAACACCCCCCCTGCTCAACTTTTGGGCCAGTTGCTTTGTAAAATCCCGGGCCGATTTCTCTTTCCAGTCCTGCCTGAACTCCGGAATTTACCCTGTGTCAGTCATATCGGTTCTGATTTGTTGTTGCTGTAGTAACCAAAGCAGGACCTGTAAAGGCACAGCCCTCTTCTGGAAAGGGGTGGGAGCAGCAACTCATTAGCATTTAAAGAGACACACACGAACGTGTTTTTGATTCCACCCAAAAAGAGACGTTTATAACATGGTATAATAAATGATCCGTGGGGTATTATGAGCTGAAACTTCAGACACATTCTGGGGACACATGTGACTTGTATGGCATCTTGTAAAAAAGGGGCATAATAGAAAGAAATGAAATGATTCATTCTTGCTTTTTTATTTCTAATAGCATTCAAAGCAGTTCCATATTGTTTAAATGCATTCAAAAACGGTCTAAAAAGCCAATTTATTCACATAAGTGTGATATGTGATATCCAAGTCCCAAAATAACTAGAAATACAGTTGGAGACATCTGTCCGACTGTACACTACAAAATTCACACACATATTTTATATCCAAACTAAATTAAACAGGGTCAATTCTATTAACTCCATATTAAAGGACACCTCTCTAACTTCATCACTTATTCAGTATTTATTTGTTATTGTGCATGCTTTCTGCTCTTTCATATTTTCAAAAGCCAGTTCCTTTATGACATCATCTGCCAGGACGTGACATCATTGTTTGGTGGGATAACAACAGCACAGACATCAGTCAGAATTAACAATGGATTTGATGAATTCTGTGATGTTTTTGTGCGATCCGTTGCTCGGTGTCACTCTGTAACCTTCTGTCGTCTTCCATAAAGACATTCCAACATTGTTCAAATGTAACAGACTTGAAAAGTTACAATGTAACGGAACGAACTGTCCTGAGAGATCCAAGATGTTAACAGGTTTCGTTCTCACCGCATGTCATTTCTTTGTGATATAAATGTGTGGGGTGTTGAGTGTGAGCGTAATGGCGCGCGCAGTGTGTGCCGTGATTACAGAACTTCATAATCTGCTCTCATTAACAGGGTGTTCAAATGCAAATGAGCTGAGAGAGCGTCTAAATCTAATTAACAGAGAGAGGAAAAATGAGCAGAGCTGTAACGGATCTTTTCACATCCTGTTGTCTCAAAATAGAGGAATATCAGCAGAGAGAGAGAGAGAGGGAGAGACAGAGAGAGCGAGTGAAGTAGGGAGAGAGAGAGAGAGAGAGGAGAGACAGAGAGAGCGGGAGAGAGACAGAGAGAGCGAGGGAGAGAGAGAGAGAGAGAGAGAGAGAGGGAGGGAAGGAGGGAGAGAGAGAGAGAGAGGGAGGGAAGGAGGGAGAGAGAGAGAGAGAGAGAGAGAGGGAGGGAAGGAGGGAGAGAGAGAGAGAGAGAGGGAGGGAAGGAGGGAGAGAGAGAGAGAGAGAGAGAGGGAGGGAAGGAGGGAGAGAGAGAGAGAGCGAGAGAGAGAGAGCGAGAAAGAGAGAGAGAGAGAGAGAGAGGAAGGAGGGAGAGAGAGAGAGAGAGCGAGAAGAGAGAGAGAGAGAGAGAGAGAGAGACTATTCAAACTCATATTTTAATAAACTTTTTTCTCCTCCCTTCCTCATTGCTCTGTTTTTTACTTTGTCATTTGTATTTATTTTAATTTGTTTATAATTATCATTATTATTCATTTATTGTATATACTTGTTGTTGTTTTTATGTTTGTAATGTGTTTATTACTCAATGCTTTGGCAACATTGTACACTGTATACAGTCATGCCAATAAAGCTCATTTTAATTGAGAGAGAGAGGGAAGGAGAGAGAGAGAGAGAGCACAGGAGAACGCGGATAAAAATATATTAAACAAGAAAGTCTCAAAAACAAAATAAGTAAGTAAAGATTTCCTCACGCTGCTGCAGAATCCTCCTGCTCTTCTCTCGTGTCATTTCGAGAGACCTCACATGTGTTCACGGCACGTCTAACACACCTACAACATCCCTGAACACCAGTGTGTGTAAATGTCAAACACTGAGTCACTGTTTGCAGCCGCTCAAACACATTCACACTCTCTCGGCAGACTTTGCATTTAAACACTGATTCCATCTTCCATTTAATTAAAGCCAAATGAAAATGCATTCAATGCAACAGAAGATGGAATAGTTCACACAATAGTGACATTTCTGTCATTGACTCACCCTCATGTCATTCCAAACCCGTATGTTCAGTCTCAGTCACCATTCACTTTCACTGTATGGACTTAAGATGTTATGAAAGTGACTAACATCTCCGTTTGTGTTCCACCGAAGAGAGAAAGATTCACCGGTTTAGGACGACATGAGGGTGAGCCAATGATGACAGAATTTCCATTATCAGTTGAACTATTCCGTTGACTACTCCGAATATAGGAATGACACACGAACGGTGTTGGGTAACTCAAAAAAAAAGTAATCCACTACAAATTACTTTTAATTTCCTTTCTTGAACACTTTACAGGCAAGTTCCTTTTCTTGCTGCTCAATAACATCTATTTTTCAGTCACGTTTAATGGCGTACGACCTTCAGATGTCACGGAAACGCAAAAGAGACGTACATATTCACGTTTAGAATATTTGACAAATGTGTAACCCGGGGGGTCCGGGTCGCTCGGCGAGTACAGACGCCGACTATCACACCTGGAGTCGTGAGGTTGAATCCAGGGCGTGCTGAGTGACTCCAGCCAGGTCTCCTTAGCAACCAAATTGGCCCGGTTGCTAGGGAGGGTAGAGTCACATGGGGTAACCTCCTTTATGCCAACAATTATGCCAATACTTTACCGCCAAGCTTTCAAATGCCACTCGGTCGACACAAAAGGGCAAGAAGCTCCGTCACACTCGCAGACTAATTATGATGATCTTAGCTAATGCTAAGATGACCCACAATGCTTTGCTCTGCAACCTGCCCACCTACTTACCTGCCCCGTCATCTCTCAAGAGGCATTTTTTTAGTGAGGCTACACGAGGCCATCGGACGCCTTCCTGCTAATCAGACAGCTATTTTTGTTGTCATTGGTGTGCTAATTGGCCGTGCACGGGGGTCGTAATCCGTCAGTCAGCGCTCACGCCCGCGGCTCATTAACAAGCCGACCAGGCAGAGCAGAGAGATGCCAGCCGCCGCTGTGTGCAAACTAATTGAACAGGAAGCCAGAATCCCCACCGAACGCAATCAAAGAATGGATTTGGCTGATTCAAATGGACGTTAGCAAGGGTGGGCTGATGGAGCTGGTGCAATGGAGACAAATGCGGGTAGTTAGCGGGAGTCTGGTTCAACTGAACTGGATTAAACTGGTAATGCTGACAGGATGAGACTGATTGCCTGTTGTTGTGTTAACCCCTCGTTAATAGACTAAATAGTAAACCGTGTCAGAATGAACAAATGGTGAATGGTCTGCACTTATAAAGCGCTTTACACTGCGTCTCATTCACCCATTCACACACTAATGACGGCAGAGCTGCCATGCAAGGTGCTAGCCCGCCATTGGGAGCAACTTGGGGTTCAGTGTCTTGCCCAAGGACACTTCGGCATGTGGAGTCATGTGGGCCGGGAATCGAACCGCCAACCCTGCGATTAGTGGCCGACCCGCTGTACAACCTGAAACACAGCCGCCCTGAATGCTGGTTATTTCATCAACAAATATGGGTTTCCCGCTAACCGTAAAGATATAGAGTTTCGTTCTGATCGAAACATGAGTTTGTCTAAAAGAGGTCAACATTCAGTGACTCATAGTTTCCGTTCGGCATGATTCCAGATAATTGCACGCAATAATAACATCTCTTCAACTAGAGCAGGAACGCGAGCATTCGCAATGCAATTAGCCTGATTGCAGGCTACGACATGACGAATACGAGGTCATTTGTAGCTCCATTGAGCGTGATGTAAACATTTTGTCCTTTGCATTGAAAAACAATCGTGCAGCACAAACAGGAGCGCCGGCCCACGCTAACAACGCATGAGACGTGAGGACGAAATAGGTCAAAGCAAGGAAACACACTTCACGCAGAGCTTCAATAACAGCTTTACTGTATGATAACAAGAGCAGCACACGCTTCTAACGTGCATCAGGCTTTTATATGTCAGAACACAACAACTGTGCATGTCTCTGTGCATTTGTACAAAAGTCAACTGAGAAGACACGTCCTGCTAAATCTCTTTTTTTAAATAATAGGATCAAATGTGTTGCCCCGGCTTGGGTCGCTCAGCAAGACGCTGACCATCACCGCTGGAGTCACGGGTTTGAATCCAGGGTGTGCTGAGTGACTCCAGTTAGGTCTCCTTAGCAACCAAATTAGCACGATTGCTAGGGAGGGTAGAGTCACCTCGTGCTCGCTATAATGTGGTTTGTTCTTGGTGGGGTGCGTGGTGAGTTGGGCGTGGATCGGGGCTGGACTAGTAATACCGGACATTTTCCCGGTGGGCCGACGCACTTTGGGGCCGATCAGAGGCGGACTGGCCATCAGGAGAACCGAGCGGGCCGGTGGGTCGGCCATGAAACGGACTGAATGGGTCGTGATAAGCTAAAATGAGCCAGTTGCTATGTAAAATCGCCGACCGCAAGGGGAGAAGGGGCTCCTAACAGACCGCCTGGAGCGGTCATGGCCACCGCCAGGGGCGGAGGAGTCCCCTACCAGCCGCTGAAACACGGAGGGGTCTGAGACCGCCGACCGCGAGCGGGGAGGTGCTCACTGCCGACCGCCTGGAGTCAAACCGCTGCCAGGGGTCGGGGGATTGTTCCCCGAGAACGCGGCGAGGCGTTCCGTCCACCAGGGGCTGGGTGTTAAATGTAATGACTACATTTAAAGAAAGCTAAATATTGCGCTTAAGCTAACTGTGTTACTATTTAAGAGTACACTAGCACATAGATGAACTAAACTGAGATTGAAGTATGTGATGAAATCATTTAATGACCGAAATAAACACCAACACTCATTTCATTGAATTCTCTTTATCACATTTGGACAATAATTTACAAAGTCCTTCCTAACACTCTCAAAGCAATAATGCAAACACACACACACAGACGGAGGGGCTGTGAAGACTGTATAATAAGGTGGAAGTGGCTCGCTGCTCTGCAGGTCAACATCCTTTGAAGGAGACATCAAAGCTGAGATCTAATCTAACAAAAGAAACTCAGAGTTTCAGTCTGAGCCACATCTCCAACCAGACAGCAAAACAAAACCATGAGGGAAACTGTCTGCACAGTCAGAGAGAAAGAGAGAGAGAGAGAGAGAGAGAGAGACAGTAAAAGAGAAAGATCTCATGCTGTAATTACTTGCGGTCCGTCTGCCGTGGCGGTTGTGAGATGAAAGCTCCTCCACGAGCTCCTCCATCATCGCGCTCTCATCCTCACAGCGCTGAAATATTCATGTGCGGATGAATGATGATGGAGGAGGACTCGCACTCTCTGTCTGTCTGCCTGTCTGTGCTGTATCACCTTCAAAGACTCCACAGAGAGTGAGACAGCTCGACCTGTCGCCCTGTTTCCTGTCCTGTGTTTGTGCATTTGTCTGCTGAAAATCTGATATAACAAAATGATTTTATATCGGCGTAATAATCGATATTTTAAAAAAAAATATCGTATGGATTACTTTTCTGCTGTATTTATGTGCTTTTTTGAGCTTCAAATTATTGGTCACCATTAACACCTGTCACATGTCTTCTGAAGACATGGATTAAACCACTGGAGTCGTATGGATTACTTTTCTGCTGTATTTATGTGCTTTTTGAGCTTCAAATTATTGGTCACCATTAACACCTATCATATGTCTTCTGAAGACATGGATTAAACCACTGGAGTCATATGGATTACTTTTCTGCTGTATTTATGTGCTTTTTGGAGCTTCAAATTATTGGTCACCATTAACACCCATCACATGTCTTCTGAAGACATGGATTAAACCACTGGAGTCGTATGGATTACTTTTCTGCTGTATTTATGTGCTTTTTGGAGCTTCAAATTATTGGTCAGCATTAACACCTATCACATGTCTTCTGAAGACATGGATTAAACCGCAGGAGTCGTATGGATTACTTTTCTGCTGTATTTATGTGCTTTTTGAGCTTCAAATTATTGGTCACCATTAACACCTATTACATGTCTTCTGAAGACATGGATTAAACCACTGAAGTCGTATGGATTACTTTTCTGCTGTATTTATGTGCTTTTTGAGCTTCAAATTATTGGTCACCATTAACACATATCACATGTCATCTGAAGACATGGATTAAACCACTGGAGTCGTATGATTTACTTTTCTGCTGTATTTATGTGCTTTTTGGAGCTTCAAATTATTGGTCACCATTAACACCTATCATGTGTCTTCTGAAGACAAGGATTAAACCACTGGAGTCGTATGATTTACTTTTCTGCTGTATTTATGTGCTTTTTGGAGCTTCAAATTATTGGTCACCATTAACACATATCACATGTCTTCTGAAGACATGGATTAAACCACTGGAGTCATATGGATTACTTTTCTGCTGTATTTATGTGCTTTTTGGAGCTTCAAATTATTGGTCACCATTAACACCTATTACATGTCTTCTGAAGACATGGATTAAACCACTGGAGTCGTATGATTTACTTTTCTGCTCTATTTATGTGCTTTTTGGAGCTTCAAATTATTGGTCACCATTAACACCTGTCACATGTCTTCTGAAGACATGGATTAAACCACTGGAGTCATATGGATTACTTTTCTGCTGTATTTATGTGCTTTTTGGAGCTTCAAATTATTGGTCACCATTACCACCTATTACATGTCTTCTGAAGACATGGATTAAACCACTTGAGTCGTATGATTTACTTTTCTGCTGTATTTATGTGCTTTTTGGAGCTTCAAATTATTGGTCAGCATTAACACCTATTACATGTCTTCTGAAGACATGGATTAAACCACTGGAGTCGTATGGATTACTTTTCTGCTGTATTTATGTGCTTTTTAGAGCTTCAAATTATTTGTCACCATTAACACCTATCACATGTCTTCTGAAGACATGGATTAAACCACTGGAGTCGTATGGATTACTTTTCTGCTGTATTTATGTGCTTTTTAGAGCTTCAAATTATTGGTCACCATTAACACCTATTACATGTCTTCTGAAGACATGGATTAAACCACTTGAGTCGTATGATTTACTTTTATGCTGTATTTATGTGCTTTTTAGAGCTTCAAATTATTTGTCACCATTAACACCTATCACATGTCTTCTGAAGACATGGATTAAACCGCTGGAGTCGTATGATTTACTTTTATGCTGTATTTATGTGCTTTTTAGGGCTTCAAATTATTGGTCACCATTAACACCTATTACATGTCTTCTGAAGACATGGATTAAACCACTTGAGTCGTATGATTTACTTTTCTGCTGTATTTATGTGCTTTTTGGAGCTTCAAATTATTGGTCAGCAATAACACCTATCACGTGTCTTCTGAAGACATGGATTAAACCACTGGAGTCGTATGGATTACTTTTCTGCTGTATTTATGTGCTTTTTTGAGCTTGGTCACCATTAACTTGCATTGTATGGACCTACAGAGCTTAAGATATTCTTCTAAAAATCTTCTTTTATGTTTAGCAGAAGAAAGAAAGTCCCACATTTGGGATGGCACTGACTCATGACGCTCATTAGCCGAATAAAATACAACACGCCACATCATCTATCCCAGTCAATTATCATGAATCACACAATAATGAGAGCTGAGAGAAGTTGCGAATGCTAAAGGAACATCGCAGCACATGAGTGATGTCACTGAATTTCTGAACTCGCTTGTATTCATTAAACATGTTAACATTGTATTGAATGACAATTTCATTTCCTTTTACAGATTTAGCGCTCATGGTTGCGCTGGCCGACGACTTGTGGCCTATGATGGAAACTGGATTACATGTGAGTGGAGGTAGAATGCAGCGTGAAATCTAATTTACACATCCGCTGTGTGTGTTAAAGTAATAAGGAGAAAGCACGCTGGTTTCTCCGGGTGTTTCGTGATAAATGAGGTGCTGTTTTCTCTCCTGTGTGGATTAGTGAGGCGCCTTCATGGTCAAAAACGAATCGTGCCTTTATCCCCACACAAACCCATATGACTTTCTTTCTTCAGTCAGTCCCATCAGGAGTTTCATGTTCAAATGCATTTAAGAAACTGTATTATTTATTACTGAAATTGATTTATGACCCTGGTTTATTCCAGGGTTTTTGCAGAAAGCAGTGCTCATGTAAACAAGGACACCGGTTTCCTTACACCCGTTAAGGGTTTAAGAGAAATCGGATTAACATATCCAGGTTTCTCCTGGAGGACTTGTTTTACGTGGTCATCTAAACACATAAGTGACGTTGGTCCTGGTTTTTAAGGAATGTGCATGTGCGTGAACGGACCGGGCAACAAACGTCATAGGATAGAGCCCAAAAACATGTCAACACAGTGGAAAGAATCATGCATGTGGGGAAAAGCACATATTACACACATTTATACACACCGGTGTAAAATAACGACTGTCAGGTTTGTATATGCACTTGTTTGTACATTGGGGGAATCCCTGATTTTGACATAAGAGGAACACCCCACTATTGCAGCGCAATTGCACTGCAGGTCGCGATAGAAAGTTAAGAAAAACAAACAGTAACATCTCTGTAGTACCTGTAAGACTAAAGGGTTTAAGACCAAAGTTGTTGAGCAGGGGGTGGGGGGGTATGGTGTAGGTGGGGGGGGGGTGTGTTTGCAGTCCATTTCGGCATATCGCGCCGCCGCTTTGTGGTCCATTCTGCACAATGCGGCCCTTTTTAACAACAACAATTTACATTTATATAGTGCTTTTCTAGGCACTCAAAGCGCTTTATATAGTGTAGTGGGATTCTCCTCAACCGCCACCAGTGTGCAGAATCCTCCTGGATGATTTGACGGCAGCCATAGTGTGCCAGAACACCCACCACACACCAGCTATTGGTGGAGAGGAGATGGTAGAGTGATGTAGCCAATTCAGGGATGGAGATTATTAGGAGGCCATGATAGATAGGGGCTAATGGGGGGAATTTGGCTAGGACACCGGGGTTAAACCCCTAATTTTTACAAGAAGTGCCCTAGGGATTTTTTAATGACCACAGAGAATCAGGACCTCGGTTTAACGTTCCATCCAAAAGACGGTGCTTTTTTTTTTTACAGTATAGTGTCCCCGTCACTATACTGGGGCCTTAGGACCCACACAGACCGTAGGGTGAGCACCCCCTGCTGGCCTCCCTAATACCACTTCCAACCAACCTTGGTTTTCCCCAGGAGGTCTCCCATCCAGGTACTGGCCAGGCTCAACCCTGCTTAGCTTTAGTGGGCAACCAGGCAATAGCTGCAGGGTGATATGGCTTTTCGCAGCCGACCCACCAGCCCGCTCGGTTCCCCGGCGGCCAGTCCACCCCTGGTCGGCCCCAAAGTGCGTCGGTTTACCTGGAAAATGCCTGGTATGCCAGATTGACTGTCCAGCCCTGCCTGTTCATGCATGGTGAAATGCATCTGGTGTCCATGTAAACTTGGTCGCTCTTTCTTGATTATTGCGGCCTGAAAATGACTGCATTGGTGGCGGCCCAAACATGTTTGGGGGGGCGTTTTTGGTGCCGTTTCGCAGTAAAAACTCACAAAATAATCACAGTAAACTTGTGTCATTTGTGTCAATAGCTATATAAGAGTGATACTTGTAATATTTCAGTGCATAACTCGATATGCAGATAAATATATAACAAAAATACCCAACATTTAACAGGACTTTATTGGGGCGGCTGTGGCTCAATTGGGGCGGCTGTGGCTCAGGTGGTAGAGTGGGTCGGCCACTAATCGCAGGGTTGGCGGTTCGATTCCTGGCCCACATGACTCCACATGCCGAAGTGTCCTTGGGCAAGACACTGAACCCCAAGTTGCTCCCAATGGTGGGCTAGCACCTTGCATAGCATCTCTACTGAATGGGTGAATGAGTCAAAGTGTAAAGCACTTTGAAAACCGCTAAGGACTTAAGCACCAAACGTGGTGGGACGGCTCTTTCTGAGGACAGAAAGACTCAGCAATGTCTTTCAGTTGGGACGAGCATCTGGCTTTCTGACCGAATACCCTTTTACCACAGAGACTGAAGCTTACAGGCGTGTTTTATCATCTCAAAGTAATTTAATGAGTCAAGGGTTGTTGTTGTTGTTTTTTTGTGTGGCTGGTGCTTCTCAACAGCTCTGGTTAAATGTTGGTTTGTGCTCTTCAGATGAACACAGTAAAGGTTATAGATGTCACTCAGCTCTAATGACCCATAATGCACTCTGTCTGCCCTTACAGTACAACACAAACACACACGCCGTGAGTCATATGAGAGTTTGGGGCTATGGATATGTGTGTTTTTAAACTGACCTTCACTTCATAAATCATATTTCCTGCGGCTGCGGACGACTCGACTTTGTGTCTGTGTATCATTGAAGTGACACTCCGAATAAGAGATATGATTTTCCCAATGCTCAGAATTGATCTACACTTCCAAAAAGATGTCCAATGAACACAGATCAAAAGACAAAGAGGTTGGAAAGCTTCCATTGCAAAATATATAAAATACGACCGTGAGCCTGGAGTGGGAGAACCGCTGCCAGGGGCGAGGGAGACCCGCCGAGAATGCGGCGGGGCGTCCGCCAGGGGCTGGAGGACCGCCTCCGATCTGCCCGGGGAGGCGTGGCTATCGTCCGTTAGAGGGTGGAGGATTGGCCGAGAACCAAGCTACGGCTTATCAGAGAACCGGCTAGACAATATAAATAATAGTTTTAATATAAAACTGAACAAAAAGACACAAACACACACATGACGGTCAGCTGCCCTTGAACTTTCTCTCTCTGTCTCACCACCAATTGCAGTCGGCCTTTATCCCTCTCAGAGGCTTAATTAGCCTGATAAGGGGCCGGGTGAACAGAATCACCACCCGGCTCCGCCCTCCGCCCTGTCATATATATATATACAACAGCAAAGGACCTTGTGAAGATGCTGGAGGAAAAAGGAAGACGAGTATCTAGATCCACAGCAAAACGAGTCCCAAGGGGTCAGAGGACTCGCTGATGTCCATTCAGGGAGGAGCAAGTCTTCCGTCCCCTAGGAGTCAAAGGACTCGCTGCTGTCCCTCCGGGGAGGAGCGAGTTTTCCGTCCCCTAGGGGTCAGAGGACTCGCTGCTGTCCGTCCAGGGAAGAGCGAGTCTTCCGGACTTTGTGAAGATGCTGGAGGAAAAAGGAAGACGAGTATCTAGATCCACAGCAAAACGAGTCCCAAGGGGTCAGAGGACTCGCTGATGTCTGTTCGGGGAGGAGCAAGTCTTCCGTCCCCTAGGAGTCAGAGGACTCGCTGCTGTCCGTCCGGGGAGGAGCAAGTTTTCTGTCCCCTAGGGGTCAGAGGACTCGCTAATGTCCGTTCGGGGAGGAGCAAGTCTTCCGTCCCCTAGGGGTCAGAGGACTCGCTGCTGTCCGTCTCGGGAGGAGCAAGTCTTCCGTCCCCTAGGGGTCAGAGGACTCGCAGATGTCCGCCCGGGGAAGAGCGAGTCTTCCGGACTTTTTGACAATATCGACATAACCTGAAAGGCTGCTCAGCAAGGAAGAAGTCACTACAGTTTGCAAGAGCACATGGGGACAAAGATCTTACTTTTTGGAGAAGTGTCCTCTGGTCTGATGAAACAAATATTGAACTGTTTGACCATAATGATCATCGTTATGTTTGGAGGAAAAAGGGTGAAGCTGAAGAACACCATCCCAACCATGAAGCATGTTGTGCGGGTGCTTTGCTGCAGGAGGGACCAAGCTGAGTTTAAATGTATTTGGCTAAGGTTTATGTAAACTTCTGACTTCAACATTATTGTAAAGAGCTACCAAATGGTCTAGTGAATGCATTTAATGTTTTCCAAACATCCCCAAAATTACTGAAAGAATCGTAAATGCATTTGTTAAGGAAGCATACTGGTTAAAATCCTCAAACAATAGTCGGTGCGAGAGACAACGAGATAGCGATAGTCTCCCACTCATACATCTCTCACACACACACACAATGGGTCCTGCTCATTTTCCCCTCACAGAACGAAACGGGTCATTTACCCGAGCATTATCTGCAGCCCGCAGAGCATTTACATGCCAGCCACAAGAGCGTTAAGCATGAACGAGTGAAACTGGACGAGAGGAGAATTGAGAACGGCCCGTCAGTTACAGTTCCGACGTTCTCGCATGTAAATTAACTTTTATTTTTTCTCTCTCTTGTATATCTGCAGACAGAAACTGCCGCTCATCACCAGCCTCTCAAAACTCATTCAGCGTTTCGAAGGGATGATTTCAAAGCCAAAGCGCTAGACTGGTGTCTGTCTCACACCCAGCAGTGATGCCACACTCCAAATCACCCGATTAAAGACCTGCCGCCTGACAAACACTGCCAACTGGCCCGTATTTTAAAGCGGCGACTGAAAGTGACTTTGAGTTAATGACCTGAGAAAACCGCATGCGCAGCCTGCCGAGAGGCCAAACTGGCAATCTGGGGTCAAGTGAAACACATCTCTCTCCATACGTACTCTCTCTCCCACGAGTCAAGACGGGGTTTGTGGGCCACAGCGGACCTGAATGAAAGCACCTTTAGTGTGAGTCCAGATCACAGCGGGGTGGACACCGACATGAGTGTCTGAACGCGGCAGACATACACAACCTTCTGCAGGTCTGAGCGAGGAGAAAGCCGCTGTAATCTCATACTGAGGGTCAAAGGTTAGAAGGGTGATGGGGTCGTCCGCCGCATCTATTTTGTTATTAATGTGAATCAGGATGAGCTGCATAAGGTTAATGGTATGATAATGAACCTGCATGTGAATATCTAATATAATCAAATGATCTTCCCCACCGAGTGTGTGTGTGTGTGTGTGTGTGTGTGTGTGTGTGTGTGTGTGTGTGTGTGTGTGTCCAGGTTAAGAGCTCATTAGCTTATGAACAAAATGAAAGTAAATTAGAATCATAGGACATCACAAATGTGTGTGTCCATCGACAAATGTCAAGTGATTAAAAGTGTTAAGAATAATTGGCACGTATCCTGCAAACATGTTTTAGACTTGCGGCTCCAGCGAAAATTACTTTTCAAAGTCAATGTCTGTACAGACACAAGTCCCCTACAGCTGGGAATGTTGTGATATGGGGCAGGTTGTCACAATGGGAACCTGCCTTCATATACTGTAGCATGAGTCCTCGTCGCTGCCGGTCCCCTTGAGCCGGAGACACTGCTGCCATCTGCCTGGAAGGGGAGTAGCTGTTCTGTCTCTCAGGGTCAGAGGACTCGCTGCTGTCCTTCCGGGGAGGAGCGAGTCTTCCGTCCCCTAGGGGTCAGAGGACTCGCTGCTGTCCGTCCGGGCGAGGAGCGAGTCTTCCGTCCACATAGGGGTCAGAGGAATCGCTGCTGTCCGTCCGGGGAGGAGCGAGTCTTCTGTCCCCTAGGGGTCAGAGGACTCGTTGCTGTCCGTCCGGGGAGGAGCGAGTCTTCCGTCCCCTAGGGGTCAGAGGACTCGCTGCTGTCTGTCCGGGGAGGGGCGAGTCTTCTGTGATTTGCTGCTGACCATACAGGGAATAGTGGCTGTCGTCTGCCAGAGGGGGCAGGACTGGCTGAGGACCAGGCGACGGCGTGTCCGGGAACCAGCAAGCAAGTTTTTTTCTTCGTCTCTCTGTCTCCCTCCCATTTGCCCTTTCCCTCTCGCTACCCTCTCCTCTTCCCAGGTTCCGAGGAGGCGGGGTGTACCATCGGCTGGAGGAATGCCCAGAAGGGCTGCGTCCCCCCTCCAGAGAAGGGGGTTGGGGGGGTCACATTCCCCAAAGGTTCTTGGTTACGGGCCCACTGGCTTGCATTTTTACATTTCAAAGGAGGAGCAAAAACTGCAAATTATTGTTTGTGTTTGTGGAATTTTCCCGCCTGTATGCTTTTAGCAGATTCGGAGACAGTGGCTGGAGTTTAATCAGATTGTTTAACACAGGCACTTTTCGGAGGCATCTTGACATGTAGAGCACTAGTATGTGGGCTGGTTATGTAGTAATGTTGTCAGTTAGATCATTGCTGGTTCTCAAGTCAGTGCAAAAGCGGGCCGGTATTGAGACCACTTCATAGTTTACACTGTTTATAGAGTATGAGAAGGAAACAATATGCTTGCCACCAACCAATTAGAAAGGAGATTCCCTATATGCATTTAGCAGACTAATCCAATTTATAACACACTTATGCAACACATTTTATTAGTGTGTGCTCGCCGTTGCTAGCACCATGTTGTGCCAGTCAAGCTAGAGTTTGTTTAACTGTGCTCCTTACCAGACACGGTGACTTTGGCCGTTCGACTGACGATCGCACCGATCCCCTCCAACGTGGCGAGACACTGGTACGCTCCCTCGTCCGGCCGATGGTGTCTCGAGTGGACGACATTCTGCACGAGTAACGATCCGTTTGAGAGCTGCTGTCTACGCTCGTCCACCACCGCGCTCAAGAGAACGCCGTCCTTCTTCCACGCGATGACGGGAATGGCCTGATCTGATCGCACCTCACAGTCCAGCTGCAGGACGCCACCACGAACTGTCACCACATCCTCGGGCTCCAACACGAAACGCAACTCCACAAAACCTTGCAGTGGATCAGCGCCTGCAGACGAGAGAGAGAGAATTTAAGACAGACGTTCATCATTTCTTTTATACAGTTTTCATCCAAAGGAACATGTTCAGGATAAACATTTGATCAGTGTGGTGGTGGAGGACGAATCTCAGTTGGCTACGCTTCTGAGACCATCAGTCCTAACATCTTATCATGTGGCTCGTTGAGCGCGTTACCATGGAGACGTAGCGCATGTGGAGGCTTCGTGCTATTCTCCGCAGCATCCGCGCACAACTCACCACGCGCCCCAACGAGAGCAAGAACCACATTATAGCGACCACGAGGAGGTTACCCCATGTGACTCTACCCTACATAGCAACCGGGCCAATTTGGTTGCTAAGGAGACCTGGCTGGGGTCACTCAGCACGCCCTGGATTCTATCTCACGTCTCCAGGTATAGCAGTCAGCATCTTTACTCGCTGAGATACCCAAACCCCCCCCCCGAGATTTGATTTTAAGAGTTTAAAGGAATATTCCGTGTTCAATACAAGTTAAGCTCAATCGACAGCATTAGTGGTATAATGTTGATTACCACAAAAATTAAGATCGACTCGTACCTCCTTTTCTTCAAAAATGGAGGTTACAATGAGGCACTTGGGAAGTCAATGGGGCCAATTTTTGTAATGTAATATAATTGTATTTTTCCAAAGCATCTTGAAAACACTTTTTACAAAGTATGACGCAACGGTCAAACAATTCCATCAAGCACATGTTTGCATAGACCAACAAACCGCAAGTACATCAAGCATGAATGGAAATACGTCACAATACTAAAGTCGGTGGCAAACATTGTGTTACGTTGACTTGCCAACAACTGCACAAGTTGAGCCTGAAAATTATTTTGACTCCAAAAAGCACTTCAATTGTGGCTGTTCTCTGAATCGCTCTTTTCAGTAGTTTTTACATTGAGTATCAAGACACAATGGATTTGTGAACAGATCTGTTCAGTCCGCAGTCGCTTTTGCGAGCACGTCCACATTAGTTGTCATAGTAATGTGAGTGTGAGTGTGAGTGTTTAGCAAAGGTTTCACATGAGGGCAGTATCCAAATATTAACATTTGTCACTGATAATGGCGTGAAAAATGATAGAGTCCCGTTTTAGCCGGGACGTCCCGTATTTTTGGGACTCTATCGTGCTCCGTAATCACGAGCAGTGAGAGTCTTGAAGGGGACCCCCGTCCTGTATTAAAGCACTAAAAATGCTCAAGCGTCCCGTATTCGCGATAGATCGCATTGTGGTGTCTCGTAGTCGGTGTGTGTTACTGCACCTTATTGGGGCCGATTCAGGTGGCGGATTAGCTATAGGGAAAACCGGGCATGCCAGTCGCGATACACACACACACACACACACACACACACACACACACACACACACACACACTTACACACTCTCGTACACTCACTCACACAAACACACACACTTACACACTCTCGTACACTCACTCACACAGACACACACACACTTACACACTCTCATACACTCACTCACACACACACTCGCACACTCACACACACTCGCACACTCACTCACACATACACACACACACTCGC
>NC_068279.1:2386539-2396539 GCF_025860055.1 Xyrauchen texanus | reverse complement strand
ACGGCTTCTCTTTCCTCTTTTTCAAACGCACGGTTTTGTGTCCAACAGCGTTTTCTTGTAATTTGTTACTCCGAAAATTCTTAAAGGTCTCCTGGCACACAGTCGCGGGTAGATGACGAGCAAAATGACCCGCTAATTTCATTTTAATCAGGAAGACTCAAAGACTTGAGTGAAATTTAAGATTACATTTATTTGATGAATATGTAATGTCTCTCTTTGGCTGTCCAAAGAAGTTGTACTGAGAACCGTCATATCCTGCCGGAGATAGGAGGCAGGGGCGAGGAGCCTATCCCAGTGCAAGACGGGACTCAACAGGTGGTGGTGGGGTGGAGGAGGTTGCAGCAATGTGATAGATTGAGAGTGGACTTATAAAGCAATGGCTTACATGTGATTGGCTGGGAGTTACCCAGCTAATGATGTGATGATGTACCGCTGCTAGTCATCCCACTAGAACTACGCTACGCTTACATACCCTGCCATGTCATCTACAGAAACATCTACCACACTCCCACATAACAAAACAGGAGTTTGCATGTGAGCTATTTTGCATGTGACAAAATGCATTTTCTTTTATTTGCAAACCGTTCAGTTTTGATTGGGTGGACCAGCCATCAATCTGGTTGGACTAGTGCCACACTGGCCCTGATGTGGCCTCGTGCCTGGGTCATCATCATAATCATCATCGTTATATAGAGAGAGACAAAGTCAAAGACGATGAGAACATGAGAACAGAGAACATGGCAGTCACAACATTCACAATGAAAACAGCCGTGCAATCTTGAAGTGTGACATAATCTGTGCAGTTCTGTCCGGGATAAATCTGATGTTTATCCTCTTAACGGTTTAATATCTCTAGTGGCGAAGGGCAAATCAAGTTGCATTTCAGCAAATGCACAAGTGTACAAGATGTCCTTTCATGATATATCTGACCTGATGCATCTTTTTCCTATGGAATATATTTAATAAGTGTTAAACACTATGGTAAAATGGCAAGAAAATACTAACCTCTTATTGGTTGCTGGAAAGTAGAATTAAATGAACACAAATATTTAGTAAACAAACATTTAAAGGGGCAGG
This sequence comes from Xyrauchen texanus, assembly GCF_025860055.1. Taxonomy (NCBI): domain Eukaryota; kingdom Metazoa; phylum Chordata; class Actinopteri; order Cypriniformes; family Catostomidae; genus Xyrauchen; species Xyrauchen texanus. The sequence goes on along the minus strand of NC_068279.1, from coordinate 2,395,462 downwards.
AGATTAGTAACACTAAATGACAGGTGTTCTATAATCTAACTGTAGATTCCATGTGGGTCTGGTTACAACCACAGACTATTTATCCGAGATGGGCCACTTCTAATAAAATGAATGGTGGCATTGTGAGTCAATCTGGATGGTGGAGGACGATTGTTGGGTGCGTTACCGCGGAGACGTAGCGCATGTGGAGGCGTCACGCTATTCTCCGCGGCATCCACACGCCCCACCGAGAGCGAACCACATTATAGCGACCACGAGGAGGTTACCCCATGTGACTCTAACCTCCCTAGCAACCGGGCCAATTTGGTTGCTTAGGAGACCTGGCTGGAGTCACTCAGCATGCCTTGGATTCAAACTTGCGACTCCAGGGATGTAGTCAACATCAGTAAAGATATTAAATACGTTCTTTGATCGTTATATATTGACCAAACATTTTTGAAAATTCGGTCTTTCCCCATTCAAGTAGAAAGGAGCTACACTTGTATGTCACTTGTTTACATAATAGCTGCCCGGGAGCGTTCCAACAATCACATTAGAGTGAACTGACTTGCTAAATAGACTTTGTTCCAACTACCTCATGATAGGTCTACAACCCCAATTCTGAAAAAGTTGGGACAGTATGAAAAATGCTAATAAAAGCAAAAAGGACAATTTCCAGATGAAGTACAAGTTCTAGATCAACGACTCATGCGTTCTAGGTGATATATGAGTTCTAGACGAGTTCTAGACTGACTTCTCATGAGGTCTAGATGAAATATGAGTTCTACAGTGAATTCTCAAGCATTCTAGATGAGTTCTAGACTGAGTTCTAGATTGTTCTATATGATTTCTAGACTTCTCAAGAGTTGTAGGCGAAACACTATTTATAGACTGGCGTATCATGAGTTCTATATAAAATAGGCCAATGACTTCTAAATTAGTTCTAGACCAACTTCTCATACATTCTTTGTGAAATAGGAGTTCTAAACGACTTCTAGACCAATTTTTGGGAATTAATCCACAAACAAAAAAAAAGTTGCCTACGAGTTCTATCCTGACGTCTCAAGAGGTCTAGACGAAATATTAGTTCTAGAGTGAATTCTCAAGCATTCTAGATGAGTTCTAGACTGAGTTCTAGATCGTTCTATATGATTTCTAGACTTCTCAAGATTTATAGATGAGTTCTAGATTGTTCTATATGATTTCTAGATTTCTCAAATTTATAGATGAGTTCTAGATGAGTAGTACACGTTCTAGATCAACTACTCATGCATTCTAGGTGAAATATGAGTTCTAGATGAGTTCTAGATTGTTCTATATGATTTCTAGACTTCTCAAGATTTATAAATGAGTTCTAAATGAGTAGTACAAGTTCTAGATCAACTACTCATGTGTTCTACGTGAAATAGGAGTTCTAGATGATTTCTAGACCGATTTTTGGGAATTAATCCACAAACAAAAAAAGTTGCAAACGAGTTATATCCTGACGTTTCAAGAGGTCTAGACGAAATATGAGTTCTAGAGAGAATTCTCAAGCATTCTAGATGAGTTCTAGATGAGTAGTGATATGGGTCTCATTATAATACGAGATATAGGTCTGTGAGATCTAGAATGTTCCGATGAGATGATAAATACTTATGACCATGTGTCTCATCTTTCATAACATCGTTTATTTCCTTTTTCTGCACTCAGATTTTCCTTATGCAGTTTGTTATAAAAGCACCTACTTATTGTTTAAATGGTCTTGATGAAACTCAATTACAAATATTCCAACTGTTTACACGTCCTCTCTGTAAACAGCTTTTCACTATGTTTAGCCAGAAGTCTAGGATTCTCTCTGTTCTCTTCTTAAAGGTTCTTATATCCCCGGAGACCTCAGCCAAACACTGACCTGTCCTTTGTAAACAATGCAGGAGTCAACAGTGTCTTCATATGACCCTCTAAATCCTGAAGTTGCTGTTTCTTTCTTTCCCAATCAATGTCTTCTCACAGAAGTGTGCTGTCTATGAAGGAATCTGACATGCATCTGAGACTCTGACAAACACTTCAACTCCTGAATCAACACAGTGAAGTCATAAACCTGGTGTCACTGATGAGTCACCTCGAAAGCCTGTGTTCAGTATTTGACTTCAGCAGTGGAGGTAATAAACACACGCTGCAGTCGCTGGATACAGAAGTGCTGAAAACCTTGCAGGATAAAAGCGTATTAAAAGCTTTGGCGGTTCAGCTGGGTTTGATTTATGGCTGTCACTGACATCACGATGAAGTGCCGGGACGTGGGACGCATGATGAGTGTGCTGAACGGGTCACGCCGCTAACGGTTCCTAGGGGACCCGTGGAGATCAGGTTGGGGATGGCAGCTGTCTCACTGTAAGTCTGCGCTACAGATGGGGCTCACAAATACACACAACACACCTGGTGCAACCTAGTAAACACACTGACTTTCTTCAATATCTCTCGCAAGTGCAACCAAACCAAACCAATACAGGATACTGTTAACTGTTAACTGTTAAAAGGTGTAAATAAATACATGGTTAAAGCTGTCTTATAAGGAGGCTTATAATCTAAAACAAGGTGTCTTATAAAGCATAATGTTGCTGTCTATCTTTTAGAATGATCTGCATCTGGAACACCCCTATGATGCCTTAAAGATGCCATCTAGGCAGGCACCTCACTTGATTTTGGAATAGCCCAACACATCTAATGGGGCTTTTCCACTGCACGGTACGGCTCAACTCGACTCGGCTCGCTTTTTGGGGGGTTTTCCACTGTGGATAGTATCTGGTACCTGGTACTTTTTTTAGTTCCACCTCGGTCGAGGTTCCAAAGCAAGCCGAGCCGATACTAAATGTGTCGTCAAAACCCGGCAGATCACTGATTGGTCAGGGAGAATCATCACTACCGCCGTCACTGGATTTGTGGAATAAACGAGGTTCAGAAGTTCCTCTCTGTGGAGCACAGGGGGGCGGGGCCGGGCTGGAATGTCGCACGCCCGGTCCCCAATAGTGGTTTAAGTTTTCATTAAATTATTATTTATATTGACAAGCCGGTTCTCGCCTCCTCCTTGCCCATCTTAACCCCCTGACGTTGGTGCTGAATCCCGGGAAGGAGGAGGGATGCCGTAGCGGAGTCCTCGCCACTGCTGTCCACCCAGGGGAGTGCCGCTGCCATCCACCGGGGGAGGGAGTAGACCGACCGCCTGGACGCGGTGAACGGCCGCCGTCCGCGAGGCGAATGGGGACTGGACTCCCCAACCGCCTGGAGCGATGGAGCCGCTGCCAGGGGCGGAGGAGAGCCCTGCCATCCCCCAGAAACGTGGAGGGGTCGGAGGAAGACTGCCGTCCGCAAGGGGAGGAGGGAAGTGTTCCCCGACCCCCTGGAGCGGTAGGCCCGCTGCCAGGGGTGGAGGAGTGTCCCCATGGCTCGCCGAAAACAAGGAGGGGGCGTTCTGACTGCCGGGGGTGGTGAGTCTAACTCCGGTCCGCCCAGGGAGAAGTGGCTGTCGTCCGCCTGAGAGGGTGGAGGAGTGATCGAGGACCATGCGATGGTGTATCGGAGAACCGGCTTGTCAATATAAATAATAATTTTATGAAAACTTAAAACAAAACATAAACACACACATAACGGACATGCCCGTAATTCTCTCTCTCGAACCGTCGTCACCGGCCGCCTTTATCCCTAGTGCCCCATCAGGCCGATAGGGGACCGGGCGTGCAACATTCCAGCCCGCCCCACCCCCTCTGCTCCACACTCTCGTTAGCGATGAGCGAAATGACGCAAAGCTAAAAAGTCTTTCAGGAAGTGTCTCAGCTGTTGGCCGCACACGGCTACCACCGGACCTACCAACAGTGTAGGGAAACGTTAAACAAACGTAAAAGTGACTACAGAACCATCAAGGACCACAACAGCTGGAGCGGTTCAAACAGAAGAAAGAGGAAGTGGTTCGACCTAATGGATGCTATCTAGAATGGCGAGCAATGGGCAGGAGAGTGCGCTGGACTCGGTCATGGCATTTTTGGAGTCCACGATGGAGGATGGGACGTTTTGTTACGTTAACTCTTTACTCAGCTTGAAAGCTTCACTTTATTTAGTTGAGCAGCTACTGGAAGCTTCTAAAACAACCAGACACACTTGTGTAACATCACCATGAACAACTGCTTTATGCAGCACAATGAGCTAGCAGCTAACAGCTAGCGCTCGTGTTATTGTTTATGGTCAGTAATGTTTGTGTCGTGTTTAAGATGATGTCACGGCAGTAGAGGCGGCACAACTATGACGATCAGCCTATAATCCCGCCCAGGTTGAGGCGGCACTGCAATAGTATACCGTAAATCTAGTCTACAGTACGAAATGACAGACATCTGAGTATAGGGTGTTATTTTGAAAGAATGCACCAGTGCTATACTGTGCATTGATTGTGTTTCAATGGCCTTATTCACATGCGTGTTTTATGCTGCTCAGTTACGAGGGACCTTGAGTTCACTAATAACACTGCTCGTCTGACTAATGCACAGTTACCCAGAAGAACTGATTCAATTATGCAAAACAAGCTTTAACTTCTATTAACATTGCAGGTTATTTGTGATGCAAAACTGCAGCATTTCTCTTAATCCTCACATTCACTGTGAAAGTCTTAGAGCTATAACTGATGCTCCTTATTAAAGTAATGGTTCAAAATGTTCATAATGTTATTATAAAATCATGTTGTTCGATATATATATATACCTGCATGTAGGGCTGGGGCGGTATGGATTTTTTCTAACCGCGGTTGAAAAGCAAGATATTCCCACGGTACAGCGGTAAACCGCATTAAATACATTACATTGGATCAGAGAAGTCTACACCCCGACAGACTTTGAGCACACATCAGAAGTACGCTTTTGATAGACAGACTTTAAATATTGTCACCTACATCCGAAGAAAAAAACGAGCACAATTTTAAATAGTCAAATTTTCATCAAGCAGTAATTTGGCATGAACTAATCACTGTATAGATTTCCTTATTTAAGATTATTCTCAGATACATTCGCATTGAAGATGGGTCAGACATGATTTTGACCACTTTATTAAGTTTTGTTTTGTAGAAAGCCTTTCTTTAACTTAAAATTTCGTTTTGTATAAATTGTATCTTAATTTTAATCACTGTTTCATTAACTAATTGCCTGGAATTAATAAATAAGAAGCAAATATAGCAGACATATAATCAGCAGCAGGGCGTGGAAGCGCCGATGCGATCTCTTCTTGCGTGAGCTCTCTCATAAATGAACCGAAACTTCGTGGCTAGGCCTACTGCCTCACAGACATGAGAAATAAATAGAAATCTTAAAATGCATTTTAAACAAAATTCAAAACAAAATGATAAAATTTTAGGCTGCAGTAGCCTAGTAGTCAGGTTTGCCGATGTGCGTTACTATTTATTTATTTATTTTTATCCCTGTGCCAATCGAAACGGACTTCACTGCTGATATTCTGGGGATACAACATAGCCAATAGGCTATAGCCTACTAGGGACTTTAGCCTTTAAAATATCTTTGCTGCATTGGATCAGTCTCCTTTCTAGAACAGCCAAGAGCTTTCTAGCCTCGCGGCAGCAGCGCTTTGCATCGCTCAGACCTTAAAACAGTCAGCGCCATGGATGCGGTTTTGAAAATGTATCAAAAAAGCGTTGGTGCGGACAGATGAGTTTTGTGATGCGGTTGCGGATTAAATAATAATAGCCCATCCGCGCATCTCTAATACAAATGGAATGTTATTATGTGTCATGGAACATTGCGCTCCCCAAATCGCGAAAGGTCGGATTTGCTCCATATTTTGATAGGTTTTGTTTAGAAAACCTTGAATCCATTTAGGCTAATATCATTAGACATAATCCATATCATTAGAATCAATGAATCCATGTCATTAGACACAACGAATCCATGTCATTAGACACAACGAATCCATGTCATTAGACACAACGTGCACACATGTGCAGGCCAATGTTTTTTTTTTTGTTTTTGTTTTTTTGCGGTGACGACGGTGACAAGCTCAGACCCGCGGTTGGAGTCACGTGACCGCGGTATTGCGGTAATGCGGTAACCGTCCCAGCCCTACCTGCATGTTGGTGTTTTTGCTCCTAATGTAGCAGCTCAAAGATACCTCGCCCATTTTAGAAAGATCAAAAGACTTCAAAGGATCCCGATCCTTTGCCAGCCATTTTTCATACCTGGACATTGTTAAAGATGCACTTTCCTGGCATGCTAATCTTAGCCGTAAACGCTAAATGTTACATGCTAAAGTAGCCGACGTGACAATTAGCAAAGAGAGACACACTTCACTGAAATAAGCGGGTAAATGACAATTAGCCTGAAAACGTGAGTCCTAAAATGGGCGGGGATTAGCAGCACTTCCTCATCTCTAATTGGACAGGTATTCTAAATAACATGATATATTTTAAACTCTTCACCGTGTGTTTTTTTTTAATTCAGTGCAATGTAACACATCAATTAAATATGTCCATTGAATTTTCCAGGCCTGGAAATAGCAAGCTTAAAATTCCCTGATATTTCCAGGTATTCCATGACCGTGGGAACCCTGTAAGTAAGAGGACATTTCGGCAATTGTGTCGTCTTCAGCAGACGTTTGACTCCACTGAAAGACACTCTTGTGATGCTCTACACTCCAGCTCAGTAGGTGGCGGTAATGCACCATAAGATGGATAACTAACCACCAATAAACATCACAAGAAGAAGAAGAAGAGACACTTTATTGCCTGTGTCAACGAGTTATCAGCATGACAGCACTTTGGATCTTGTATATCAGAGCTATTGTGTTCAGTCAATAACTTTATTGCATTGTCAGTGCTGCATTGTTCAATACAGAACGATATCCTTTTAGCCGAATAGCTAGCTAGCTTGTGGCTACCTAGCCTCTTTACTGGTTTATATGATAACCGGATGATTTCATGACTGTGATCAAAGTCTTTCTAGCAAGTCAGTCCACTGTCGGCCATCATGCCAGTGCCGCTCCGTCCTATGTACTTGAATGGATAACGACAGAAATCTCCAAAATTGGTCAAGATGACAATCACAGAACATATTTGAAATCAGCAGTAACATCTGACAACTCTGGTTTCATAAATGGTGCTTCTTTACCTCCTTTCCGAAATGTTCCCGGCTTGTATAGCTAATGCACATGCACGTTCTCGAGATGATTGACAGGCGATGTCTATGTCAAAAACGTGATTGGCAGTTTTAAATGTAAGTCAGGAATTCCTTTCTACATCCGTTGACCGTTGGGCGAGTTCCTTGGTTGGGTGTTCCAATTTTTCCCATTCGTTTTAGGGTGCTTTCACACTAGCGCTTTTGGTGCGGACCAGAATTCGAATGAGGTCAAAGTTCGGATAGTTTGGGTGATGCGAACGCGGTTTTCCGAACTCGGATTCGCACCCGCAAAACGCACCCGAGTCCACTTGAAAAGTTGGTCTGGGGTACGGTTCTGTGGTAGGGCGGAGGGCCGGGTTGTGATCATACACACCCGGTCCCTTAAAAGACAAACACACACGACGGACATGTCCGTAAACTATCTCTCTCTCGTCGCACCACCATCTGTCATCGGCCTTTATCCCTCTCGGAGGCTTAATTTGCCTGATAGTGTGTATGATCACGACCCGGCACCGCCCTCCGCCCTGCCACAGGTTCATATGAACTCTGGTACGGTTCGGAGCTGATATGAATGCAATTGTACCCAGGGATGGATTACCGACTGGGCCAACGGGGCCAGTGCCTAGGGACCCTTGACTGCCCGGGGGGGCCCTGGTCTTTAAGGTTGTGTGATCCAGTTTGGCGATATCAACCCCCCATCCACCCCCTCAAAAACCCATCAACAATGAAAATGGAACATCCTCACAAAAATATGATGTGAACAGAGACCAGTGGGGACAGGAGGAGGGTGGAGAAACCGAACTCTGGTTCGGTCCAAGCAATCCTTACTAGTATGACTTCAGAAGACTTGAGCTGTATAAACGACTTTTATGATAATTTCATGGTGCTTTTCCGAATCTTTTATAGTGTTTTTGTTCTTCATGGAGCTAGACAGACAACTGTAGATGTACAGAAAAAACTATTTGTTTGTGTTCTTCGCAAAAGGACAAGAACGAGAGAAAACAATGACAGAATTGTTGCGTGAACGGACCCTTTACGACTGCAGATGCTTAATAATTGGGCACTCCGGAGAATCTTAAAATCGAGACGAAACTCTCAGAAGAACACATTAAGTGCCCATCTGTGGTGAGGAAATGAGACCCATGACAAGTGAGTGTTTACTGTATAAATAAAGCCAGTTGTGAAACTAAAAGTGTGACAGAATCCGTAAATTGTGTGTTTGTGTGAACTGACTGAACCTTTCAAATACAGGAGCGAGCGATATGGCTTAATGAAACGTCAGAACGCTGTCACTGTTAACGCAGAAGGATGTGCGGCTCAATAATCTATCTCAATAGCTCAGCGTAAAAGCTTTGGAAATAAGCATGTGTCCTTATCAAAGAGAAGTCTCGACAGGCGCTCTCACTCAAGGCAACGTCCCCTCGCTCTGTTGATTTCTCTCTTTATGACTCGCCGTCTGCACAACATGATTTATATCCGTCTTCACAAAACAAACCGCACAAAATGCTAAGTTGGCTGATACATATTAATTACCCCAGTGACAAGAGGCGAACAATTGTGTATGGATACCTCCTGGCTGATTTGAGTGTCTGATCGTTTACACAGGAAGAACAAGCAATTATGAGAGAGAGAGAAGGCAAACAACTGCACAACGCTGTTAGAGCCATTTGGTGGCACATGATGCCTAGAGAAGTGCAAAACTTCATATTTGCTAAATTGACAAGTTGTGGGTTGTCTGAACGACTACTCGTGTGACGCTCTTGTTCTACCCGCTCCGTACGGGACTCAAACCTAGGTCTCCG
>NC_068279.1:2341539-2376539 GCF_025860055.1 Xyrauchen texanus | reverse complement strand
ATGGTATTCAAAGCACTCAGTCACCCATTCATACACCAATGGCGGCAGAGCTGCTATGCAAGGTACAGAGCTGCAGAACTGCTATGCTAGCCTGTCACTGGGAGCAACTTGGGGTTCAGTGTCTTGCCACTTTGGACACTTTGGCACGTGAGTCGTGTGGGCCGGGAATCGAACCGCCAACCCTGCTCTACCACCTGAGCCACAGCCGCCGGCTCATTTTAGCTTATCGTGGCCCAATCGGCACGTTGCACGGCCGTCACGCCGGCCCGCTCGGTTCTCTCGATGGCCAGTCCGCCCCTGATCGGCCCTAAAGTGCGGCGGCTCATTTTAGCTTATCGTGGCCCAATCGGCACGTTGCGCGGCCGTCACGCCGGCCCGCTCGGTTCTCTCGATGGCCAGTCCGCCCCTGATCGGCCCCAAATTGCTCCGGCTCATTTTAGCTTATCGTGGCGGCGTTTTGTGGTACATTCTGCATAACGCGCCGGCTCATTTTAGCTTATCGTGGCCCAATCGGCATGTTGCACGGCCGTCACGCCGGCCCGTTCGGTTCTCTCGATGGCCAGTTGACAAAAATAATATATATAATGAATAAATATAGTAGGAAGCCTAAATGTGAAAACTCTTGCACCTGTGTGGGAACTGGAGCTGTTACTATGGTTACGGATGGTGGCCGCGTGGGGCTTAGCCAGGTGTCGCGGACTGAACACAAACGTTTAGTAATGTTTACGTGTGCTGACAGAATTGTGTGTAGTTACGATCAGCGAGTAAACTTTGAAAAGTTGTGTCTTCGTACAAATTAATAGCGTTCAACAATAAACGTACATTTTGGTCATTATCGCACTACGCCGATTTATTTTTGTGTATTTATCAGTTTTCTTATTTTAGGCCTGCCTTTAGCATCCACACATCCCCCAGAAACACGTCCATATGTTCAGTTGTGATACGATATGCATTATTTGCATCAGTGCTGTTGTATAATGAAAATTGTAAAATAACCGTAAAACGCGCAATTTTTTCTCAGAGTTCAAAAACTCACGCGACTTATATAAACCAATTTTTATTAAAAAAAATATATTTTTATTGAACTATATATTGATATATGTCATTATCGTGATATAAAATTAGTCATATTGCGATATAACGTTTTGGTCATATCACCCACCCCTTGTATACCGTATAAGAGCCACTTCATTTGTCCAACTTCTGCTATGGTTTACAACTTATCTGGATCACATAAATGGGTTATTCCATGTCAAATAAACCATATTTTAAGAGCTGATAATGGCCAAAATATCTGCTAATGGTTTTGGAGCAAAACGTATAAAGTGTTGCACTTGTTGCACTTTGTGCGAGTCCAAAAATGGGACTTTTCCAAAGCTGGAGCGCCTATAACGCCTACAAGTATTAAAGATTTACTTTTAGATTCTGATTCAGAACAAACGTTCCTTTTATAGGTCCTTATTTATGGTTAAATCCCAGAGATATGGAGCTCTCAACATTGCTTCATCCCAAAATTGTCCCATTTTACCCATTTGTACCCAGTGGTTGAAACCAAACAACAGAAATCAGCCGTAAAAAACACAATTACAAGATCAATAGCTTCATGACAAATGGGCACTGGCCAAGTGGCGGTACTGTCAACACAGACTCAAGCGGGTCATCCTAATTGTTGTGCCCTGTATAGCGTTAATAAACGAACTAACCAGCTAACTAACTATCACTTGGGCAGTATAAACAAACCCAGTTGTACAGCGTGACACTACACATTGAGGGTCATAAAGGTCAAGAGGGAGGCTGACCTTAGATCTCATCACCCCTGATTCATTTCCTCAGGATGTGTTTTAAGGGGCTCATTGTTAAAGGGCCCCTGACTGATGACACACAAAGCACCTCATTCCCCAACTGTCCCCCCATATGTGTCCCGCTCCAGACCCCCATACAGAGCCAATCTGTCGGCTGTATTGTCCACACACCCGTCACTGGCTTCTCACAGCAGTTGGGGAGCCTGCGCAGCCTGCGCATGCCAGCAGGATTGGTCACAGGTCAAAGCGCGTCCGACTCGACAATTACCCTCCCCTGAGGAGATGCATAAATTACAGCTCATGCGTCCATGCGTGCCAGCTCTGAGTAGGGGCTGAACAGATACCCCGTGACAGCTGTCATACTCCAAATGAATCCTCCACATGCAAACAAACAAATATGGCATAATAGATTTGTTTCAGGTCAATTTTTAAAGAACTGCACGATTCATATGTTGCATTACTGGGAATGCTTCTGATTACAGATTAACCTCACTGGACGATCGCACGCAGGGAGCGTAATATCAGTTTGATACACGTGAATCTACGGTCACCATATTGTCAATTGCTCACCACACCACACATACATTTACATTTACATTTATACATTTGGCAGATGCTTTTATCCAAAGTGACTTACAGTGCACTTATTACAGGGACAATCCCCCCGGAGCAACCTGGAGTTAAGTGTCTTACTCAAGGACACAATGGTGGTGGCTGTGGGGATTGAACCAGCAACCTTCTGATTACCAGTTATGTGCTCTAGCCCACTATGCCACCACCACTGGAAATCGCTTTGGATAAAATATGTAAATTTGTTGGCGCATGACACAAATTTCACTGTATAAATTGGATTTTGAAGCAAAACTACAGATCAAAAAAATAACCTTAGAAAGGTGTCAGCATCATGATTTTACATTTACCCATAGATAGGTAGATCTATTATCAAAATCAGTTGACTTCAGCTCCTCTTGTTGCATTGCATGCCAATGGTGTGAGTCCAAAAATGGAAAAAAGCTCAAAACTAAAACTGCAATTTTGGTTGTTTATCCAAAGTTGGAGAGCATATAACTCCAGAATTATACAAGATATCTTAATATCCTTCTAGAGTCTGATTCAGAACTAACTTTCCTTTAGGTAGGTTCATTTCAAAGGCCCTGAGTGGTTAAATCCCAGAGATACGGGGCTCTCAATGTGGCTCCATGTGTAATTTGTGGCCCATTCTCAATGGTCGAAAACCACCAGTGGGTCACATGGTCTGAAGCTAGCTTTTCTTGCCCAACAAAGGTTTCACAAAAGGCTATGATACAACAAGGTACCTGTGCAAGACAACAAAGTTGATATATTATTTATGTACACAAGCCTGGTTATATAACCAACCTGCATTGTTCTCTGTGCATTAAAGGACATGTCAACATGCCTGATGTTAATAAGTGTTCAGGGTATCAGTGAGGCTTTAATCAACAGCCTGTGGGCTCAAACTGACCTCTCATTAGTGAAGTCACAGGAAGTGATGTCATTCTCTTTCTCCCTACAGCTGTGCAGCTCATGCTGCTTGAAAGACCTTTAACCTTCTGCAAAGCTGAAGGGGGGGAATGGTGTTTAATATTCACTCTGATGGTGAATCCGATCTCTAATTTACACATCAGCAAGAAGCAGCGAGGTATGATCCCGTACTTGAATATGTAACAGAGAGCACAACCTCAAATGCCTCATTGCTTTTATAAAACCCTTGCTACATATCAAATACATTTACATGTGTCTTCTAAAAGCTAGGCGATATAGAAACGTCCACATGGACACATTCTGCGATGGGCGCTCATTTACAGACGCTCTTTACAGAAATGCTGGTTTGTTAAAGGGACAGTACCGGATTTAGTGTTCAACAAATCAATGTAAATTCTTGTAAATAGTACAAACTATGCAATTAAATGACAAACCTGTAATCTTTGATTCAATACTTTATTTGGGTGGGCTTAATTGGGTCGCTTCCCCTATATTGCATGTAAAAGAGCAGCGTGAACATTCTGCTAAGCATCTGAACAGAAGATTGGAAGTCACACTGGTTTGGAAGGACACAAGGGTGAGTATATGATTACATCATTTTCATTTTTGGGTGAACTATTCCCATAAAAAAACATTTCATCCAGTGACAGGAAAGAAAGAAAGAAAAGAAAGAATTAAATTCAAAAGAAAATAAAAAAACAGAAGCAAGAAAACAAAATAAAAAAGATGAAAAAGAAAGAATAAAATAACAAAAGAAAACAGAAGAAAATTAAAAGATAGAATTAATTAAAAACAAAACAAAAACAGAAGTAAAAAGAAAGATAGAAAACAAAAGAAAGAAAGAAAGAAGAAAAAAAGAAAGAATTAAAAACCAAAAAACTGAATAAAATAAAGAAAAAAAGAAGGAAGAATAAAAAATATAAAGAAAACAGAGAAATAATTAAAAAAGAAAAAGAGAACAGCAGCAAGAAAACAAAGTAAAAAAAATAAGAAACAAACAAACAAATATTTTAAAAATAAAAAACAGAAGAAAATAAAAAAGAAAGATAGAAAGAAGTGAAAGAAAGAAAGATAGAAAGAAATAAAGAGAAAGACAGAAAGATAGAAAGAAGAGAAAGAAAGAAAGATAGAAAGAAAGAAAGATAGAAAGAAAGATAGAAAGAAAGATAGAAAGAAAGAAAGAGAAAGACAGAAAGATAGAAAGAAGAGAAATAAAGAAAGATAGAAAGAAAGATAGAAAGAAAGATAGAAAGAAAGATAGAAAGAAATAAAGAGAAAGACAGAAAGATAGAAAGAAGAGAAATAAAGAAAGATAGAAAGATAGAAAGAAAGAAAGAAAAGAAAGAAAGAAAGAAAGAAAGAAAGAAAGAAAGAAAGAAAGAAAGAAAGAAAGAAAGAAAGAAAGTAATACCGGTTTGGAACAAAATGACAATATGTTCATATTGGTGTAGATAATGACAGTAAACATCACTGTGTGGATTATAACTCTCTGTGTAACTCTCTGTGTAACTCTCTGTGTAACTCTCTGTGTATCTCTCTGTGTAACTCTCTGTGTATCTCTCTGTGTAACTCTCTGTGTAACTCTCTGTGTAACTCTCTGTGTAACTCTCTGTGTATCTCTCTGTGTAACTCTCTGTGTATCTCTCTGTGTAACTCTCTGTGTATCTCTCTGTGTAACTCTCTGTGTAACTCTCTGTGTAACTCTCTGTGTAACTCTCTGTGTAACTCTCTGTGTAACTCTCTGTGTATCTCTCTGTGTAACTCTCTGTGTAACTCTCTGTGTATCTCTCTGTGTAACTCTCTGTGTATCTCTCTGTGTAACTCTCTGTGTAACTCTCTGTGTATCTCTCTGTGTATCTCTCTGTGTAACTCTCTGTGTAACTCTCTGTGTATCTCTCTGTGTAACTCTCTGTGTAACTCTCTGTGTATCTCTCTGTGTAACTCTCTGTGTATCTCTCTGTGTAACTCTCTGTGTAACTCTCTGTGTAACTCTCTGTGTAACTCTCTGTGTATCTCTCTGTGTAACTCTCTGTGTAACTCTCTGTGTATCTCTCTGTGTAACTCTCTGTGTATCTCTCTGTGTAACTCTCTGTGTATCTCTCTGTGTAACTCTCTGTGTATCTCTCTGTGTAACTCTCTGTGTATCTCTCTGTGTAACTCTCTGTGTAACTCTCTGTGTAACTCTCTGTGTAACTCTCTGTGTATCTCTCTGTGTAACTCTCTGTGTATCTCTCTGTGTAACTCTCTGTGTATCTCTCTGTGTAACTCTCTGTGTAACTCTCTGTGTATCTCTCTGTGTAACTCTCTGTGTATCTCTCTGTGTAACTCTCTGTGTAACTCTCTGTGTATCTCTCTGTGTAACTCTCTGTGTATCTCTCTGTGTAACTCTCTGTGTATCTCTCTGTGTATACTCTCTGTGTAACTCTCTGTGTATCTCTCTGTGTAACTCTCTGTGTAACTCTCTGTGTATCTCTCTGTGTAACTCTCTGTGTATCTCTCTGTGTAACTCTCTGTGTAACTCTCTGTGTATCTCTCTGTGTAACTCTCTGTGTATCTCTCTGTGTAACTCTCTGTGTATCTCTCTGTGTATCTCTCTGTGTAACTCTCTGTGTATCTCTCTGTGTAACTCTCTGTGTATCTCTCTGTGTATCTCTCTGTGTAACTCTCTGTGTATCTCTCTGTGTAACTCTCTGTGTATCTCTCTGTGTAACTCTCTGTGTAACTCTCTGTGTAACTCTCTGTGTATCTCTCTGTGTAACTCTCTGTGTAACTCTCTGTGTATCTCTCTGTGTAACTCTCTGTGTAACTCTCTGTGTATCTCTCTGTGTATCTCTCTGTGTAACTCTCTGTGTAACTCTCTGTGTATCTCTCTGTGTAACTCTCTGTGTATCTCTCTGTGTAACTCTCTGTGTATCTCTCTGTGTAACTCTCTGTGTATCTCTCTGTGTAACTCTCTGTGTAACTCTCTGTGTAACTCTCTGTGTAACTCTCTGTGTATCTCTCTGTGTATCTCTCTGTGTATCTCTCTGTGTATCTCTCTGTGTAACTCTCTCTGTGTAACTCTCTGTGTATCTCTCTGTGTAACTCTCTGTGTAACTCTCTGTGTAACTCTCTGTGTATCTCTCTGTGTAACTCTCTGTGTAACTCTCTGTGTAACTCTCTGTGTAACTCTCTGTGTATCTCTCTGTGTAACTCTCTGTGTAACTCTCTGTGTAACTCTCTGTGTAACTCTCTGTGTATCTCTCTGTGTAACTCTCTGTGTAACTCTCTGTGTAACTCTCTGTGTAACTCTCTGTGTATCTCTCTGTGTAACTCTCTGTGTAACTCTCTGTGTATCTCTCTGTGTAACTCTCTGTGTAACTCTCTGTGTAACTCTCTGTGTAACTCTCTGTGTAACTCTCTGTGTAACTCTCTGTGTATCTCTCTGTGTAACTCTCTGTGTATCTCTCTGTGTAACTCTCTGTGTAACTCTCTGTGTAACTCTCTGTGTAACTCTCTGTGTATCTCTCTGTGTATCTCTCTGTGTATCTCTCTGTGTATCTCTCTGTGTATCTCTCTGTATAACTCTCTGTGTATCTCTCTGTGTATCTCTCTGTGTATCTCTCTGTGTAACTCTCTGTGTAACTCTCTGTGTAACTCTCTGTGTATCTCTCTGTGTAACTCTCTGTGTATCTCTCTGTGTAACTCTCTGTGTAACTCTCTGTGTATCTCTCTGTATAACTCTCTGTGTAACTCTCTGTGTAACTCTCTGTGTAACTCTCTGTGTATCTCTCTGTGTAACTCTCTGTATAACTCTCTGTGTAACTCTCTGTGTAACTCTCTGTGTATCTCTCTGTGTAACTCTCTGTGTAACTCTCTGTGTATCTCTCTGTGTAACTCTCTGTGTATCTCTCTGTGTAACTCTCTGTGTAACTCTCTGTGTAACTCTCTGTGTATCTCTCTCTGTGTAACTCTCTGTGTATCTCTCTGTATAACTCTGTGTATCTCTCTGTGTAACTCTCTGTGTAACTCTCTGTGTATCTCTCTGTGTAACTCTCTGTGTATCTCTCTGTGTAACTCTCTGTGTATCTCTCTGTGTAACTCTCTGTGTAACTCTCTGTGTAACTCTCTGTATAACTCTCTGTGTATCTCTCTGTGTATCTCTCTGTGTATCTCTCTGTATAACTCTGTGTATCTCTCTGTGTATCTCTCTGTGTATCTCTCTGTGTAACTCTCTGTGTAACTCTCTGTGTATCTCTCTGTGTAACTCTCTGTGTATCTCTCTGTGTAACTCTCTGTGTAACTCTCTGTGTATCTCTCTGTGTAACTCTCTGTGTAACTCTCTGTGTAACTCTCTGTGTATCTCTCTGTGTAACTCTCTGTGTATCTCTCTGTGTAACTCTCTGTGTAACTCTCTGTGTAACTCTCTGTATAACTCTCTGTGTATCTCTCTGTATAACTCTCTGTGTAACTCTCTGTATAACTCTCTGTGTATCTCTCTGTGTAACTCTCTGTGTAACTCTCTGTGTATCTCTCTGTGTATCTCTCTGTGTATCTCTCTGTGTATCTCTCTGTGTAACTCTCTGTGTATCTCTCTGTGTATCTCTCTGTGTATCTCTCTGTGTAACTCTCTGTATAACTCTCTGTGTAACTCTCTGTGTATCTCTCTGTGTAACTCTCTGTATATCTCTCTGTGTATCTCTCTGTGTAACTCTCTGTGTAACTCTCTGTGTAACTCTCTGTGTATCTCTCTGTGTAACTCTCTGTGTATCTCTCTGTGTAACTCTCTGTGTATCTCTCTGTGTAACTCTCTGTATATCTCTCTGTGTATCTCTCTGTGTAACTCTCTGTATATCTCTCTGTGTATCTCTCTGTGTAACTCTCTGTATATCTCTCTGTGTATCTCTCTGTGTAACTCTCTGTGTATCTCTCTGTGTATCTCTCTGTGTAACTCTCTGTATATCTCTCTGTGTATCTCTCTGTGTAACTCTCTGTATATCTCTCTGTGTATCTCTCTGTGTAACTCTCTGTGTAACTCTCTGTGTATCTCTCTGTGTATCTCTCTGTGTAACTCTCTGTATATCTCTCTGTGTATCTCTCTGTGTAACTCTCTGTATAACTCTCTGTGTAACTCTCTGTGTATCTCTCTGTGTAACTCTCTGTATATCTCTCTGTGTATCTCTCTGTGTAACTCTCTGTGTAACTCTCTGTGTATCTCTCTGTGTAACTCTCTGTATAACTCTCTGTGTAACTCTCTGTGTATCTCTCTGTGTATCTCTCTGTGTAACTCTCTGTGTATCTCTCTGTGTAACTCTCTGTGTAACTCTCTGTATAACTCTCTGTGTAACTCTCTGTGTAACTCTCTGTGTATCTCTCTGTGTAACTCTCTGTGTAACTCTCTGTGTAACTCTCTGTGTAACTCTCTGGCAGTGGGGATTTCTTTAAGACTGCAAGGGAAGCTCAGCTTCCCCTATAATGTCAAAACAATTAATGGTCAAATATGTACTATTTTGTAAACAATTTATTGACTAAAAATGCGTTAGAACACGTTCATCTCGAAGACGAGTTCGTTCAGAATCAGCTACATTACATATAGCAGGTCGGCTGACTCGATTTACTTCTCATACATTCCCGTAGCGTCAGTGCATTTCCCTGTTGAAGCCGAGCGTCCATTGACTTCAATGGGGCTGCTCTGAACAGTTTTTTCAGTGCTCGAAAATAGACGGTCATTGGATAAATGCTGCGATTATGTCCCGCCCACGGACGCTCAGCGTCTCTGGGGGTGAATGAGGAGTGGGCTGGCCCGGACTCGGGCTTCAGCGTGATGATTGGAGGATCTGTCGAAAGACTGCATCTCCTTTTGATTGACAGCTGAATCTGTACTATAAGAAGTCACTGAAGCTATTTCGCGCTCAGTCCCATCGCGGATTTCTCAAGTGTAGTCGAAAGACAAACTGCTGCAACCTATTTCTTTATATTTGTTTGCCGAAATTGCTGGTCAATTTGCATAATACATTTCACACAATTATACACCACATTCCTTGTTTCAGTTTTACCAAGTTTAATATATTTTGTTTTAGAGCGTTCGTTCGTTCGTTCGTTCGTTCGTTCATTCATACAGTAGGCTAGGCTAGCGTCGTATGGGTGAAACTGCGCACGATGGCAGACGGTGCTAATATTGTCGACCTGATTTTGGCAAAGCCATTTGAAAGTCTTCTTTACGAGGAAAAAATTAGAATTAAACAGCAGGGCAGATCAACACCTAAGATTGATTTAGTGCAAAAAATAGGGTAAATAAGTTTATAATGTAGGCCAAAAATGACCTTCCCCTCTTTGAAAGACCAGCAGCCGCCACTGCTCTCTGGAATGACATGTACAGTACTGAACGTGCTCATGGTATGTCTCAGTGCAGACATTAGCAACATGTGTTGTACTGTCATACTCTCAGCAGCGGTCGATGCATCATAATGAAACTACAATCATCAGTAAGTACACTCACATGATTACAGCCTCAGCTTCAGATTAAAGGAGGATTACAAAGAGGAAAAAGAGTGATTTTTTTCTGCACTTGTTAGACTAATCATGCCTTCGCGCTCTCATATTAACACCTTCACATTTATAGAGCACTTTTATACACAGAGTTATAAAAAGCTCTCTGGAAGCTCACAGTAATTACAGTGAGACGGCACAGAAATGACAGATAATTCAAAGAGGGAAGAGCTTATTAAATCTGAGCGTGTGTGTGTGTGTGTGTGTGTATGCGTGTGTGTGTGTGTGTGTGTATGCGTGTGTGTGTGTGTGCATGAGTGTGTGTGTGCTTGTGTGCTTGTGCATGTGTGTGCATGTGTGTGTGTGTGCATGTGTGTGTGCATGTGTGTGTGTATGAATGTTTGTGCATGTGTGTGTATGAGTGTTTGTGCATGTGTGTGCGTGCATGTGTGTGCATGTGTATGCGTGTGTGTGTGTGTGCATGTGTGTGTGCACATGTGTGCATGCGTGTGTGTATGCGTGTGTGTGTGCATGTGTGCGTGCATATGTGTGCATGCATGTGTATGTGTGTGTGCTTGCGCGTGCGTGTGTGTGTGTATGTGTGTGTGTGTGTGTGCATGTGTGCGTGCACATGTGTGCATGTGTGTGTGTGTGGGTGCAGGTGTGTGCATGTGTATGCGTGTATGTGTGTGTGTGCATGTGTGTGTGTGTGTGTGTGTGTGTGCATGTGCGTGTGTGCATGTGTATGCGTGTGTGTGTGTGCATGTGTGCTTGCGTGCGTGTGCATGTGTGTGTGTGTGTGTGTGTGTGTTTGTGTGTGCGTGCACGTGTGCATGGGTGTGTGCGTGTGCGTGTGTGCATGTGTGTAAAGTCATTGTACTTGTGATTTGTGTAAAGGTAAATACGCACAGTTGTTGTAGCGTCTCAAGTGTTCATTTCACCACTGAAACATAACGTTCATTCTATGAGACTAGTCTGGAATGACATGAGGGTGAGTAAATGACGACTGAATTTTCATGTTATGGTGTCACATAGTCATTGGGATGAATGACGCTATAGTGCCAATTCTAACCAGTTTATCTGCTTTTGAGATGTTGAGTTGTTGCTCTTCAAACACACTCATGGGAATGTCCAGCCGATCAGGAAGACCTCTGCAATAAACACAAGGACGTTTCTCGGCGCATGGACCAATGTCATATTGAACGCCCCCTTATCCTCCACTGGGCCATTCATTTGTTTTAGTCACACGTCACCAGGCAACATGCATAATTGCCGATCCAAGCAAACACTTTCCAAACCTCCGATGACATTGTGGATCAGTCATTAAGTATGAAAGGAGTGTGGAGCGTTCTGAATATATGCCCTCGGAATAATGCATGAAGCCTGAATGCTCAGACAGCGATCGTGATTGTACGCCGCACATCCTTGACGTGCCAATTCAATTAGGATCCAAGGGGACTGCTGGAGAATTGGACCCATGTGACTGGAAGAATTGAGGCACGTCATTTTTCACAGCACACAGATTGGATTTCCCACCTCATGTAATGCGATCCCAGTTAGTGCTCGGATGCTCTAATTGACGTGATGAAATGGCAGGTGAAGGACAGTCGCATTCTATCCTCCAGCGTAATAACTGACAAATTTCCCATTTCAATCCACAACATCCGTCCGTCGACACATGCTATTCTGTCAAGCTATGCTGATCTATTTGCTCGTAGAAACTGCACCACATCTGCCCTTTTCCTGAATCCTGTTTTTCCTTGATTCAATGAGCATAAAGGAAAATTATCTTTACTAAAGGTGTATTACTGCAAATATGTTACTAGCAGAGCAGAGTCAAGCTAAATTCACAATTGAAGATTTGGCGCCCTTTCACTAAATAAAGGTTTTCTGAACAAAACTAGGCCACGCCTCACAGGACGTTGAATGGGAATTTGAATTGGAATGACAGGAAGAGGAATTTACTGCATTGCAATTCAAAGCAATTTGACGTTTCTTTAACATGCCCCATACGTTGTGTGTGCAACGACATGTTTGTGGGCATCTCATACCAAAAAGGACATTTATTAGGAAGTCAATGGGGGCGGCTGTGGCTCAGGTGGTAGAGCGGGTCGGCCACTAATCGCAGGGTAGGTGGTTTGATTCCCAGCCCACATGACTCCACATGCCGAAGTGTCCTTGAGCAAGACACTGAACCCCAAGTTGCTCCCAATGGCAGCTAGCACCTTGCATGGCAGCTCTGTGTGAATGGGTGAATGAGTCACAGTGTAAGTCGCTTTGAATACCGCTAAGGCTAAAAAGGCGCTATATAAGTGCAGACCATTAGGGCCAAATTTTGGAGGGTTTAAAAGCATAAATGCACATTAATAAAAGTGCATGCATTCATTATCCTGTTAAAACCATAGACTGTAAAAAAAGATGGACGACGCCCCTTCGCTCTTTCCCATTGGTGAGAACTGAAGCCGCCAGTGTCCCGATATGGCGCTGACATCTTGGGACTTGAGTCTGCGCAGTTGCAATTTCGGGACCAGACCTGCGCAGTAGTGAGCAGGAAGTAAAGCCGCAAAATCAAGGCCCCGCCCTCACTCTCGCTGAATCAATCGCAAGGACACGCCCCTGCACTTTTGACTTTTGACTTATGACGGTGTGAAATAATTAATTATAGAAATTTAGATATTAAATTTAAAGCTCCAATCTCCTCAGTCCTCCGAAGATCCGAAAAAAGTCAGTTGGTGCTTCAGTGACTACTTGGCTCAGAGAACCTGTCAATCACAGCTGTCAATCATGATGTCACAGCAGCGTTTTTATAGCATCAAATAACTAAAAACAAACTTATTTTGAAAACAAACACTTGAAATGACATCAACGTGATAGAAACGACAGTAAATGACAGAAACTATCTTTGGAAATAAGATATGTGAAGTGTAATTTAATTGTTTAGTTGGTCTCACGTCCCGTTGAATAACATGGGGAGGTGGGGTTTATGACCTATACTAGGACCAGTCAGCGGGGGGCGATCGAGACGTTTTGGCTTCACTTTTGAGGGCTTGTGCGGCACACTTGGTTAAAACGTGTGTAGCCGAAAGTTGTTTAAATTGTCGTTTTGGGCAGATTACTGGGTTTACGGCATTGTGTTGCCATGGCAACGAGGTTGTAAAATTGGATGCAACTTTCCACGGATGCGGTAAGTGATTTTATGACAGTAAAATCCTGTTAGCACACATGTTGTTTATGTCTTGTGTCTAAACGTTTGAAGCAGTGAGTGTTTTAACGTTTACAGATTGGCCCCCATTGACTTCCATTGTAAGCCTCTTCACTAGAACCCAGATTTGTGCTTTTTTTGAAAGTTAAGGAGGGACGAGTCTGAATGAATCAACATAATGCTACAAATGCTGTCGATTTAGCTTTACCTGGAATATTCCTTTAATTCTACAGATATAAACTCACATTTGAATTGCAATTCTGCATCCTGTTAAATTCCTAAAAGGCGTTCTGAATGGTGCACAACCCCAGAAAATGAGTAGCATGCCGGTTTGTAAGTGCTAGAAGCACTAATCTTTTAAAACCTAGTTTAGATGAATCTTTGCTCAAGTCTGGATGCATTCAGACCGGGCGATTAGTAAAAGATGCTAAGCACTCACAGGGTGGGATAATCTGTGACTAACTCATACATATCCATCCATTTAACTTCACTGGAGTAAAATCTAATGAGATATCTGCTCAGATGAGGTCGAGACACGACATCTGCCAGCAAAACGTGCCAAAGACGAGCTCAACTCTCCGCTAGAAGAGCTTGACAGTACACAGCCACTGATGCAAGAACAATGCTAATGCTTTAAACACAGCAAATACAGACAGGTTACGGGAAACTAGTCCAGTATCATCACCAAAACAGTTCTGTCATGAGAGCTGTGAATGTGTGTTTGTATCTTCAATCAGTCTAGCAGTGTTGGCAAACAGAAACCCAGGAGAGAGCTCCCGTTGAATTATGATTAGCGATTAGCGATTAGCTATGCAGAGGATTAGACAGATTTTAAACATTACTGAGCGTCTAAATCCAGGCAAATTAAGACCGCTCTGCGTTTCTCACCCATATGGCTCTGGGAGGGATGTGCAACCCGTGAGGAAAGATCTGATTAATACTATTTTACTAGAGAACGTCACATGATAAGAGACTTTAGGAACATACAACTGTAATGTCAGAATGACTATTACCAGAGCCATTCACGGACACTTTTGTCCACTTGGTTAACAATAGGGGTGTGGGGGGCCTGTGTAACTCAGGAAGACGCTTGACTACCACACCTGGAGTCGTAAGTTCGAGTGACTCCAGCCAGGCTTCCTTAGCAACCAAACTGTCCTGGTTGCTAGGGAGGGTAGAGTCACATGGGGTAACATCCTCGTAATCGCTATAATGTGGTTCTCGCTCTCGGTGGGGCCCAAAGAGAGAAATTGTGAATAAATGTTGTGCTCAGTGATGTCACAATGGCAGTTTATGGTGACCACCTCTTCAAGCTTCAAAAGAACACAAAAGTATCATTCAGAAGTCTAATTAATTATTCATGAGGCTCATGATTGTTATGAAAGTATACGATAAGATTTGATGAGAAACTGAAATCTGATGTATTATTTAGTGTAAATGTTCACTGACCGTTGATCTCCTGTGTGCGTTCATGATAGGACACGAAAGCAACAGTTCACACAGACCCCTCACGACATTGGGGCGTTCAAGAGAAAACTCGTCTTGTTTATCTAAAAACGGTGATAGAGACAACAGAACACAACACAACTACACAACTTGGACACGCTGTGACTGTGGCGTCCTGTAGCTCCTCGATGTTTCTGTTTGATTTACGAGTTCTCCATTTAAAAAATAAGGCTGGGCATAGAAATGCATCAAGTCTTCAATTACGAACTCTTCAGACATGTTTAGTAAGTTCTGTTCTCTGTTTTGTGAGTTGTGTGTGGATGCCGCGGAGAATAGCGTGAAGCCTCCACACGTGCTATGTCTCTGCGGTAACGCGCTCAACAAGTCACGTGATAAGATACGCGGATTGACCATCTCAGACGCGGAGGCAACTGAGATTCGTCCTCCGCCACCCGGATTGAGGCGAGTCACTACGCCACCACGAGGACTCAGAGCTCATTGGGAATTTGGGAGAAAAAAACAATAGGGGTGTAAATCGGACGTTTCATCACGATGCGATCTTATATAGATTCTCTTGACCTGCGATACGATATTTGCGATACTTCAAAGTCTGGCGCGATATGTTTTCGATTTGATTCGATTCAGGGCCCTGCAATCGATATTTCGATATTATGTGCCTATTTTACACAGTCAATAATTTATTTATTTTAATTTTTTTCTTGGGGGCAGGGGCATCCACAACAATATAAGGTATTTCAGATGTTGAAAAAAATTATACAGATAATAATTGTGGCATGGGGGGGCGTGGTCATGTGTCGGTCTGCGGGAGAGAGAGTGGTCAGGCTCGTCACATGGGTACTCTCTCTCTCTCTCTCTCTCTCTCTCTCTGTGTGCCTTTTAAGTCTCCCTCCACCATCACTATAATGAGAGACAGGTGTTACAGACAGGTATGAACCAGGTTCCGAACCTTACCGCTCTCTCTCCGACACATGACCACGCCCCTTTGTTTGCAAGATCACACGTTTTAAACATATGCATTTCTATAATAGATTTTCAGAGTTTAACATCAAAGGTTTGGTTTGGGACAAGGCTAAAACAGCCAAAAATGAACGACGAAGGCCTGCTGATAAGTTTTAATGAGACCTTCACATAGCAAAAAAAAAAAAAGAAAAACATTGAAATCTGTCAGGTTTGATGAAATGAAAGTGCCCGAAGAAACATCCATACACCGTAATACGTCTCTCTCAACCCATTGACAAGTTGACGGTTCTTGTTTAAAGCACAAAAGTCAAAAAGAGAGAGTGAGGTTTACGCTAGCAACAAGAAGGAAGATCACAGGCTTGCCTTAACAAAACTACAGTTGAAGAAAAATGAAATTGTCCTATGCAATCCATTTTCTTCTGATCAAAATAACTTCAGTGCACATCACAAATCGTGATAACCACTTTGAAATTCACTGGCAGGATCTTCCCAGAAGACAGTCTGAAGTATCTGCCTGTTTTACAGATCCGGTAAAGGCATATTTATCATGAATATGATTTCCGCTGGCCACGGAGTCATTATAAAGTCCATTCTGGAAAACGAAACAGACACCCATAAGAACCTTCACATCCGTCATCACAATTATAGACGGAAGAGCGCGCAGACATTTGCTTGATTGATCAACCTGGTCTTCCCTGAGAGCGATGGAACCCACTAACCCACAATCCTCAGCTTCCCTCTCCCCTCATTTCCGACATAAACATCCATGTTCTCATGCACTACTGTGACGTGCCATACATCAGTGGAGGGCAGAACAAATGCACACAGCACCGGACGGGGACCGGACCGGGACCGAATCGCACAGGGGCGGCTGTCACCTGCAGCCTCACATCCTTGTACCGGGTTATAAAGGTGACGCCATCTGAAGCTGCAGTCACAAACATTTGATGTTATTTTAGAACAAGGCCGTGATGATTAATGATGCTCAACACACCATCATGTTACAGCAGACGCTCTATAAATATGTGCTTCCCTTGTTCCGTCTCAAAGGAGGACCATCACCTGCTATTTCATAATTTCTCTGTAATGCAATGGTAAATACCACGGGTTCCCCTTTACAGTACTACTAAATTGTGTTTTTGACCCTTTTTAGAGGTTAGGTGTAACTTTACCACATTTTGTTCTAGGGCTGAACGCTTTGGACAAAAACAAATCTACAGTATATGTTCCCCTAGATAGGAGTTTTTGGTTAAAACATATTCACAGAACAGCTGAGAGCAAAGCGGCCACCCCTGGAGTCACAAGTTTGAATCGAGGGCATGCTGAGTGACTCCAGTCAGGTCTCCTTAGCAACCAAATTGGCCCGGTTGCTAGGGAGGATAGAGTCACATGGGGTAACCTCCTCGTGGTCACTATAATGTGGTTCTCGCTCTCGGTGGGGCGTGTGGTGAGTTGTGCCGCGGAGAAGCCTCCACACACACTAGGTCTCCATGGTAACGTGCTCAACAAGCCACGTGATAAGATGCGTGGATTGACGGTCTCAGACATGGAGGCAACTGAGATTCGTCCTCCGCCACCTGGATTGAGGCGAGACACTACGCCACCACGAGGACCTGGAGCGCATTGGGAATTGGGTGCTCCAATTTGGGGAGAAAAAAAAAGATAAGAGTAATGTGGAGGGGCGGAGGAGTGTCCCCACGAGTCGCCGGGAACGCGGAGGGGCGTTCTGTCCGCCGGGGGTCGTAGGTCTGACTCTGGTCCGCCCGGGGAGGAGTGGCAGCTGTCCGCCCGAGAGGGTGGAGGAGTGATCGAGGACCATGCGACGGTGCATCAGAGAACAGGTGAGTGAGTGTTTCTTTCCTCTCTCTCTCGCTCTGTGTTGGCCTTTGACCCTCGCCTAATTTGTTTGTTGTTGTTTTTACCCTCCTGCCTCCTCCCAGGTCGAGCAAGGCGGGGATGACCCACTGGCAGATGGGCGCAAGGCACGCCCTCCCGTTGCCAGGCTGGAACAACGCATGCCCGGTCCCAAATCAGCCTGATGGGGGCGCGTGAGAGATAAAGGCAGCCGGTGACGACGGTTTGAGAGAGAGTTACAGGCAGCTGCTCTGTGTGTTTATGTTTGTGTGTTTTTCATTCAGTTTATAATTAAAACTATTATTTATATTGTCAAGTCAGTTCTCGCCTCCTCCTTTCCCTAAACCCAATTTACATCTTTTGCATCATGCAAAACTATTCGCATAATTACAAAACAATGTCCCAAATGACAACAAGGATGGTAAAAATGTGCATGTGGTTGCAGAAAACTCAGCCCAGTTATTAGTTTACTGTAATTACAGTAATATACACAGCAGAAAGTCTTCAGCAATAATTCAGCCATGTTGGATTTTCACAGACAGCGGCCATTACCGAGATCTCTCTCCTTCTCTCTCTCTGTGAGTGTGAAATACACGCACTGTCAGTGAATTACAATCAGCACAGTCTGATGGATTGAGTCGACATCAGCTCCCAGCTGCAAGTGTTTTCAATCTCTCTAAAACCTGCCTCAGGACACGCATTACAGCCAAAGGGTTTCCTCAGATTTCAGCCCAATCTTGCTTTTATTTGAAGATATCGGAATAGAATTCCACAACGTTATCATTTATTTATGGTCGATCTTATGGGAGCAACTTTTTGAAATAATCCAAGCTGAATGCGTGTGTTTGGAAACGGTCCCTGAAGACGTTTACCCGTGGCCAAGCTTTATCACATTCCTCCAGTTCCATACACATCCTACCCTCAATTCTCCAGTCTGATCCGTTCACGCCACAGCGGCCCGTGTTTCAGCATTACACTAGCCACTCTATATTCCCCACCATTCTGTCCGCGCGTCGGCCTCTCTGCACACTTGATATACGAGTGCCATCACTGAAAATAATGGTGTGTCTGGGACTAATCTTTTATTTTGCTGCTGCAAGACCAAATGGGGCGACGATGGGCGAGCTTCAACAGAAGTGGAGCTGCAATAGGACAAGTTTTCAATTAGGGGTTTTAGGAGCAATATGCCTCGCTAAAATGCGAGTTGATGAAAAGGTAATAAGATGTTACCATTTGCACTTTCATGTTAGTGATTTGAAGACAATTTCCAGACAGCCATTAAAAAAAGGCTGAAACCCACAAAGCATGTCTAGGTCACATTTTAACCCAAAATAAAAAGAATATATATATATATGTTCATCCTATTTCTCAGAGGAAAAATAACTGTCCAAGTGGGGTGTAAAGGGATTAAGGGAAAGGAGGAGGCGAGAACCGGCTTGACGATATAAATAATAGTTTAATTAAGAACTAAACAAAAAGACAAACACACAAAGGTGTCGGACAGCTGTCCCCCTCTGTCGCACTGCAGTCTTCAGTCGGCCTTTATCCCTCTCTGAGGCTTGATTAGCTTGATTAGGGGCCAGGTGTGCGAAATTCCAGCCCCGCCCTCCGCCCTGCCACATTCCTCCCTCGTTCTCTCAGGCCGGGGATCCCCTGGCATGACATACACACCCCCCCCCCGCCCTCTTTCCCTGGGAAGGGGCGTGCCTTCCGCACCGTCTGCCGGCAGGTCATCCCCGTCTACATGGATGAGGGACTGGACAAGGGGAGGGAAACCCAAAAAAAAGTGTGACGCTGTAATGGTGATCGTGCCAAATTAACAAAACATTTTAAAAAGAGAGGGAAAGGCCAACACGGAAGGGGAGTGGAAGAGAGAGAGGAGAGAGAGAAAAAAAAACACTTACTCGCCAATTCTCCGATATGCCATAGCTTGGTCCTCGGCCACTCCTCCACCCTCTAATGGACGACAGCCGTGCATCCCCAGACGGATAGGAGACAGACCTCCAGCCGCTTGTGGACGGAATGCCCCGGCATGTTTTTGGTGGACGGTAGGGGTCTCCCCCACCCCTGGCAGTGGTAACTGCTCTAGGCGGTTGATTGGGAGCCCCTCCTCCCCTCGCGGTTGGCGGCCATTGCTCCGTTTCCAGGTGGCCGGGCTCCTCCGTCCTCCGGCGGATGGCCGCGGCTGCTCCGTTGGGGTGGATAGTAGTGGCGAGGACTCCACTACGGCGTATCCCTCCTCCTTCCCAGATTTTGGCACCAGTGTAAAGGGATTAAGGGAAAGGAGGAGGCAAGTACCGGCTTGAAAATATAAATAGTATTTTAATATAAAACTGTCCAAAAAGACAAACACACAAAGTTGTCGGACAGCTGCCCGTATATCTCTCTCTCTGTCCCACTGCAGTCTCCAGTCGGCCTTTATCCCCCTAAGGGCCAGGTGTGTGTAATCACACGGGGGTATTCCTGCCAATTTTACGGTAGCTGGTGTGCAAGTGTCTTTCACTATTGAAACCGCAGTGCCCTCCACCATTTTCAACAGTATGTCCTCTTCAATGTGGAAATTCCGGTAAGAGGTAAGCACCTAGAGTTTGTGTAATTAATCAGTCTGTTGTGTCTCTCAGCTGTGATGAGCTGTAATGCTGAAGCTGTAAGTTTAAATCTGTTTAAAGCTATTTCCTAACTTTAGTAGTGTAGTAGTAATATGAGCGTTCACAGAGTGCTAAATGAATAAATGAAAACACTGACTGACGCTGACTTCACGTTACCAACCGGCTCATATTACACACAAAAATGGTCTATGGTATGGGGGGGTGTGGTCATGTGTTGTCTGCGGGAAAGAGTAACGGACAGCTATCCGACACCTGTCTGTCTGTCTGTCTGTCTGTCTGTGTGTGTGTGTGTGTGTGTGTGTGTGTGTGTGTGTGTGTGTGTGTGTGTGTGTGTGTGTGTGTGTGTGTGTTTTAAGTCTCCCTCCGCCATCACACATTATCACATTTTAGGGGGCGGCAGTGGCTCAGGTGGTAGAGCGGGTCGGCCATTAATCGCGGAGTTGGCGGTTCGATTCCCGGCCCACATGACTCCACATGCAGAAGTGTCCTTGGGCAAGACACTGAACCCCAAGATGCTCCCAATGGCAGTCTAGCGCCTTGCATAGCAGCTCTGCCATCATTGGTGTGCGAATGGGATACAGTGTAAAGCATTTTGGTAACCGCTAAGGTTAAAAAAGGCACTATATAAGTGCATTTATATTAGTAATTTTCCACCTGTTGTCATTGACGGATACTTGCGTGATGGGGCTGTTGGAGACAGTGAATGTTTGGATTTAGGGAGGTGGTTATATAAGATTTTTTTGATCAATTCGTTATTTAAATAGTTCGTTTTTTTCCGTTTTGTGTCATTTTGAATTTCGAAATGTCTTTTAAGTTTTTCGTGTTTCAATAAATGAATGACGTTTTTAAAGCAAAATCAATAAAGCAATTATCGATAAAATATTTTTTACATATCGCCCAGCCCAGTGTTTGTTTTTACAAAAAATACTACCATAATGTAAAAACACTTTACAATTTAAATCACATGTTTTTTGCATTGGTTGACATGAATCAATATGTCATGCGAGAGAACGGCAGCAATAGCTGAATCTTAAAGTAGGTCTGAAACATGCGACGTTCACATGCAAGCATCACCATGGAAGAAAGCTCAGGCGTGTGACAAAGACTCCAATGGCATTGGCTGTCTCCACCCTCAACACTATCCAAAGCAGTTAGAAGAACTGTGGAGAAATGGGCTGTTTGGCAGCCGCTGGCTTTGGCAGCGTTTGCAGTATTTGGGTTTGGTGGGAAAGTCATTCCCTCTTGGCACCATCAGGCGGGAATCAACGGTCTTCCCAGCGCGAGCAGGTGGCTGTAGTCGAATCCAACAGCTCAGGATTTGGACTTGAGACGAGACACCTACAGCTCCACATCAAAACAATGACCTTGAGAAGAGCCATGCCAACAGAGCTGGCACTCAAACCATCAATCTACCGTCTCAATTTATATCCTCACTTTTCATCATCTTCTGTAAGAATCAGTGATAGGCTGATAAACTTACCAGGGCAACTAATTGGACAATATTTGAGATGATTGGCATCAGCTGATTATCATGCCTGCTCAGTTGATTAACAGAAGTGTTAGATCTCTTTGTGTCAATGGCAAAATCTACTCACAATCTTGTCAAAGGAAGATTTTCAAAAGCTCCGAGAACATTTTCAGAAAATATCTTGTGAAAAACACAGTAAGACTTCATTTTTAGCAATTCTGTAACCCCATTTGCCGTCTTTAAATAGGTTTATGAAGGGTTATTTTAGGTCAGTTTTCTATTATTTATCATGTATATTGGCATATTATATCTATCAGCCACATATAATATAATAGAATACAAAAGGAGATGTTCAGTCTTAGTCACCGTTCACCGTCATGTAACTTTCCATTCAAAGAAAGTGAATGGTGACCGAGACTGAACATCGTGCCTAATACCTTCTTTTGTGTTTCGTCATTCAGTTTGGAACAACATTCCACAATTAACTGTGTGACTCACCAGTGTTTTACATCAATTACGAAAACTACTCGGCTGACGTTAAACCAGCTCGTCGATACCATTCGTCATTCCACTGGTCTGCTATCACCGTAACTGCGATAGTAACGCGTGATTGGATTGGAAACTCCATTAGAGGACGAGCGAGTCGGTCAGGGATCTGATGAAAAGGCTCATTAGCAAAGCACAGTGATTCGCTGGCTGTTTGCTAAGTCTCTTGGACAGCTTTATATGGCTCTGTTTCATGTGTGGCCAGGACCTGAGGGAAAGCAGGAGGCTTTCAATCACATTTTTGGCAGCGGTAAGGTGTGTAGCACTCCCATTTCTCTAAGAGCCTCTAGTTACCTAAAGTGCCATTTTGGAGAACTTTCAGCTTTTTTAAGCACATTTGAAAATCAGCCGTGGCTTTATGCTTGGAGAGACACTCGATATGTTTTCACAACAAAGAATCTGAGTTGTCAAGGCATTTCATGTGAGGCTTTGCCTTGTCTTAGATTGTGTTTTTGTTTGATTTAAACTGTTAAATGGCATGTAATACCTTCTGAATTTTATATCTTTTTGCCACCAGTCATTGCTTTGGCATAAATCCATTTATATCCATTCAGTTTTTTTCTCAATTCAAGCTCTTTATTTATTTATTTTTAAAACAATGTGGCTGAATCGCAAAGACCTGCAAATGCTGACAAATACAGAACCCAAAATAATTCTGCATTAACAGAAGAAAGTATTTATAGCACATCCTGAACTAAAACCAGCATTGACAAAGTTCCAAGACACTCCAGAGAAGCTAATGTGACGCTCCTGTTCTACCCGTTCCGTACGGGACCCTGAACCAGCATCTCCGGTGCTAACAAGGAGGCTAAAGGCTACAGCCTCTAGCGTCAGTCACTACTGCACCTCTTGAGGTCAGGAAAGTGAGGTTTACATACATTTCACAGCTATCTATCATCTAGCCACCATTACACTCACCCCCCTAAACCTCACTCCATCCGGGTCAAGGCACCATTGTGACGCTCCTGTTCTTCCTGCTCCGTATGGGACTGAAACCAGCGTCTCCGGCATGGGAGGTGGATGCGCTAACAAGGAGGCTAAAGGCTTCAGCCTCTAGCTTCAGTCACTACTGCACCTCTTGAGGTCAGGAAAGTGAGGTTTACATACATTTCACAGCTATCTATCATCT
Source organism: Xyrauchen texanus (assembly GCF_025860055.1). NCBI lineage: Eukaryota > Metazoa > Chordata > Actinopteri > Cypriniformes > Catostomidae > Xyrauchen > Xyrauchen texanus. The sequence goes on along the minus strand of NC_068279.1, from coordinate 2,353,531 downwards.
AGCCACCATTACACTCACCCCCCTAAACCTCACTCCCATCCGGGTCAAGGCACCATTGTGACGCTCCTGTTCTTCCTGCTCTGTACGGGACTGAAACCAGCGTCTCCGGCATGGGAGGCTAAAGGCTTCAGCCTCTAGCTTCAGTCACTACTGCACCTCTTGAGGTCAGGAAAGTGAGGTTTACATACATTTCACAGCTATCTATCATCTAGCCACCATTACACTCACCCCCCTAAACCTCACTCCCATCCGGGTCAAGGCACCATTGTGACGCTCCTGTTCTTCCTGCTCCGTACGGGACTGAAACCAGCGTCTCCAGCATGGGAGGTGGATGCGCTAACAAGGAGGCTAAAGGCTTCAGCCTCTAGCTTCAGTCACTACTGCACCTCTTGAGGTCAGGAAAGTGAGGTTTACATACATTTCACAGCTATCTATCATCTAGCCACCATTACACTCACCCCCCTAAACCTCACTCCCATCCGGGTCAAGGCACCATTGTGACGCTCCTGTTCTTCCTGCTCCGTACGGGACTGAAACCAGCGTCTCCAGCATGGGAGGCTAAAGGCTTCAGCCTCTAGCTTCAGTCACTACTGCACCTCTTGATGTCAGGAAAGTGAGGTTTACATACATTTCACAGCTATCTATCATCTAGCCACCATTACACTCACCCCCCTAAACCTCACTCCCATCCGGGTCAAGGCACCATTGTGACACTCCTGTTCTTCCTGCTCCGTACGGGACTGAAACCAGCGTCTCCTGCATGGGAGGTGGATGCGCTAACAAGGAGGCTAAAGGCTTCAGCCTCTAGCGTCAGTCACTACTGCACCTCTTGAGGTCAGGAAAGTGAGGTTTACATACATTTCACAGCTATCTATCATCTAGCCACCATTACACTCACCCCCCTAAACCTCACTCCCATCCGGGTCAAGGCACCATTGTGATGCTCCTGTTCTTCCTGCTCCGTACGGGACTGAAACCAGCGTCTCCAGCATGGGAGGTGGATGCGCTAACAAGGAGGCTAAAGGCTTCAGCCTCTAGCTTCAGTCGCCAGTGCACCTCTTGAGGTCAGGAGAGTGAGGTTTTTACATTGCACAGCTATCTATCAGCTGGCCACCATTATACTCACCCCCCCTAAACATCACTCCCATCCGGGTCACGGCACCATTGTGACGCTCCTGGTCTACCCGCTCTGTATGGGACTCAGAACCAGTGTCTCTGGCACGGGAGGGGGTGCGCTAACAAGGAGGCTAAAGGCTACAGCCTCTAGCGTCAGTCGCTAGTGTACCTCTTGAGATCAGGAGAGTGAGGTTTATACACATTGCACAGCTATCTACCAGCTGCCCACTGTTACACTCACCCCCCTAAACCTCACTCCCATCCGGGTCACGGCACCATTGTGACCCTCCTCTTCAACCCGCTCCGTAAGGGACTCGGAACCAGCATCTCCGGCATGGGAGGGGGTGCGCTAACAAGGAGGTCAGGAGAGTGAGGTTTATACACTTTGCGCAGCTATCTATCCGCTGACCACCGTTACACTAAGGTATGACCAAAATCTCATTATCATGCAATATCACAATATAGTTATTTTCAACCACAAAATTGTTTATATGTTAGATAACAATGCATGCAAACAGCCTATTTTGGATCATCCAGAGAATTAAATAATTAAAAAATGAAAGATAAGTCATCTCATTTCAATAATTTCTCAGTTTATTTGGAATTTGATAAAATATCAGATAATATATTTATAATAAAAAAACGATATCTATCTAAATGGACGAGCAACGTTTCAAGTCTTTGTAAAACAGCCGACGTACACACCTGTGACAGTAGAATTCTCTATGCAGCAAGTTGTAACGTGCATTGCAACCATAACAATTACAACATAACCGCTCCCATTATAATCAATGAAGCCGTCTACATAGAATGGAGGCATATGTGACAGCAGGCAAGAAGACTAGTTTTCTGCAGGGCGATGATTTTAAGAATCGTGTCAGTAAAGTTTGTTGCATCCATATTTAAAACTCTGTATTGGTACATCCCAAAGATATGGGACTCTCAATATGGCTCCATCCAAAACTTGATAGATTTGACCACTTTTAAAGAGCAAAAACCAAATGTGGTCACATGGTATGAAGCTAGTATTTCTTGTCCAACAAAACCAAGATATACGGTACAAATAACGTGCATATTATAATTAAGTGTAAGCAACACATGTGGCTCTTCAGTTAGTGAAATACCTTTATGTAGCTTATATTTCACAAATATTAAGGTGACCATACTTCCTCTTTTTCGCACCTTAAATGGTAAATGATCTGCACTAATATAGTGCTTTTTTCTAACCTCTGAGGTTACCAAAGCACTTTACACTGCGTCTCATTCACCCATTCAAACACACACACACTCATACACCAATGATTGCAATGCTGCCATGCAAGGCGCTAGCCTGCCATTGGGAGCAACTTGGGGTTCAGTGTCTTGCCCAAGGACACTTTGGCATGTGGAGTCATCGAACCGCCAACCCTGCGATTAGCAGCCGACCCGCTCTACCACCTGAGCCACAGCCGCCCTCTATTATAAATTGTAGGTACCCCAAACTAAAAATAAAATAAAGATGCTGCCACCTTTCTAAAGTAATTTTTTCCCCTTCAGTTTTACCACAAATAGGTGAAAATTGGCATTTTGTCCCCCCTACAAAGAACCTCTAACAGAACCTCTATCAGTTGATACATTACTACCATAGCTCAGTAACTATACCATCACACCACCCAGCCCTAAAATAAGCTTTATAAAGGCAGCAACAAACATGTATGTAATGTAAAATCTACAAGTGCTCAGAGCTAACATTGTGTGTCATTATGAGATAATTCATGTCAAAAAGTTTCATTGAACGCATATGTGTATGTCAGCTGCATGTCACATCAATGTGACCTCAACCCTTTACCTGCATTAAGGGGAACGTATGTTTCATGCAATTACTGTAGGTTGAAGCCAAGGTGAGAGAGTTACCAGCTGCGATAAATGACTGTCTAATCAAGCGGGCTGGCATTTGCCCGGCTCGCCAGCGCCTGTCGTAAGGTTGATAATAATAAACCTTAATGGGTGAGAACACGCGAGGGTCCATGTGATTCTCCCGCACAGTGAGTGATGTGGGCTTTTGAGCGCGTGTTCTGTGTGATATGCTTCAGCCATAGAATAGAGTAGCCATCGGCGGTTAAGAATGCCATTTGTATTCGAGGGGTGACGGGCCATGAGCCTTGGAGCTAATGCATCTGTGGCACAGACCGTTTTTCTCTTTAGCTCGTCCCATCGTCCCAGTCTGCCAATGGGAAGAACAATCGAGTATTCATCAGAAAAACAGTTTGACCAATATTTGACCAATTCCTCAAGCTCAGACATGATAGAGCGGAAAATCCTTGAGGTCACAGCACACAAATAATCATTACATCATAATCAAATAACCCCCCCTTCAATCATTTCACAATGCAAATAAAATCTTAAAATGAGATGAAGTACCTTTCCTTTATTCACTGGATTATTCAAAATACTCTTTGTAAACATTCAGATATCGGCCACACTTTAGAGAAGCATTTAAATGTGTCGCTCAAGACAACATGTAAAACGTCAACTAATATGATATTAAAATGTGTTATCAATGACTTTATGCCTCATTCTATGAGTAGAACTCACACAAGATCAGTAAAAAAAGGATTTTTAACTATTCCATGATGATTTAAAGCAATGTATGCATGTGGCAGGATGGAGGGCGGGGCCGGGTCGTGATCCTACACACCCAGTCCCATATTAGGCTAATCAAGCCTCCTGAGAGGGATAAAGGTCGACTGCAGAGGATCGTGCGGGAGAGAGAGATAGTTTACGAACATGTCCGTCAGGTGTGTTTGTGTCCTTGTTTTAAGTTTCTCATTAAAATATTATTTATATCATCAAGGTGGTTCTCACCTCCTCCTTTCCATTGATCCATTTACAATGCACTATAAAATGTGTAATTTGTAATGTTTACCTTTTTCATTCATTGCACTACTGCGCTAACACACTGCCATCATATGCAACGATTACACTCTATTATTGTTATTTATGATGACACTGATACTACTGCAAAGATGGGTGTATAAAAGAGTGTAAATGGGCGGAATACAGACAAATGAATGATGAGGAATACCTTAATTTGGGCATTTACTGATAGCCGATCAGCATGTTTCTGCTTCAATATTCGATCTAACAAATAAAATACAGTGTGTACGTGCCTACAAATTTACAAACATGGAGTAGGTCGACCAAGTGAAACTTTAATATGTAATGTAAGTACATAAAAAGCTATTTTTCATCTTTTCTCAGCATTAGATGTGTCCGACGGGGTCAGTCTGAATAAAGTTGGCGTTTATTGTAACGCAGTGAATGTTTTCTGGCTATCTGTGCTGGCCTTCTGCCTGATAGATGAGGTGTGTCAGCCCTTTTCTGATTGATTATTGATTGGACTCTCTCTCCATGAAGGAATAGACGGCCATTTCCATCAGCCTCCTTGTTAAGAGCGAGCCTCATCACAATGAGAGCGAGTCACACAGAGCGAGATGTTCCAGGTGGCAGTAGCTCATCTTCCAGGAATAACAGAGGCTTCTGTCCGGTTTTATCCCTCAGATGTGAGTACAGGCCGGTGAATACGTGAGTCACAGACAGTAGCGGTTGCATCTCTCTAAAGATGCTGTGGTGCTGCCATTCGGATCGATGCATCCACGTGGGTGGCGCACGGGAGGAGGATGATGGGGGGGTTTGGGATGAAGGAGATGATTTTAAGTGCACAGCCAGCATAAAAATGGCTTTCTTGATTCCATGCAAGAGCAATAAACCCCATCCGTTTGAAATTCCATTAGCAGCCGACGCACTCTCGCCCCCCAACCCCTCCCCCGTGCTCAATCTGAGCGCTTCAGTCGACACACGTGTGCCTCTGCATGTTAAACAAGTTCTCGCCACTGAAGTTGCGCAGCATCACGTGGCCCCACCGGAATGCAAATGGCCGTCGCTTCTGGGGTCAGACTAACAAATCCCAGTGTTTCAAATTCTAACTGGGACTCTGAATCGACAGAGAAATTGCACTGCTGTCTCCAAGCACTTTCTCTTTTCTCAGACACTCATGCTTCCATGTGAAATCCGTTCCCTAGACGTGGAGAGCCACAAGAGCCACAGGCCAGAACCACAGTGACGCCTTTTAATCTACACTGATCAAACAAGAGCTCCAGTTTTAATCATCATCCCTCTGTTGCAGGAGCAAAGGTGAGCGCTGACAAACACGCCTGCTTAGCTCGAGCTACAACCACCAGGGAGACGCGAGAAAGAGCTAGGAGAGACAGAATGAGAGAGAGAGAGAGCGAGAGAGAGAGAGACAGCAGCTGCAGCAATTTGGTTAAGGAGGTAGTGAGCCTGTTCCTGGTTAGATCTATTGCTCTCCTAAAGCAAGGATTTTCAGTTCGAGTCCTGGGGGATCCACAGAACCACACACATTGGATATTTGGATATGAAATACACCTGATTAAACTCATTAGCTCGTTAGTAGAGGATATACTAGCTTAACTGGGCATGTTTAATGAGGGAGACATTCAAAATGTGCAGTGCTGTGCTTCCCCAGGACTGGAATTGAGAAACACTGTCCTAAATCACCTCAGACACAACAATTAATCATTTTACCTCTAGTCCCTCCAATCTTGAATAATCTTTGTTTATTACATCTTAGAAAATCTTCGAATTGGTCAATCGCCGCTTCCGATTGTCTAAAAGTAATCGAATAAAATAATGACAACTCCAAACCATGTTTCATGTCCATTTATTTATTTATTTGGCAATGGGGATGTCAAAAGTACGGGTACTTCGGTACCAAGTAGTGTTTCTGCTTTAACAGACGTATCAAGCACCGACTCAGTCTGACTGACAGCTGGCTGCTTACAAATGCTCACACGCTTATTTGAGCATGTGTTCTGTGACACTAAAATGCATTTTGCAATTCAATAATCGCATTGGGTCATATAACCAACCTTATCCAGAAGTGGCCTTGACGTTCAAATAAAGTTTGTTTCAAAATAAAAGTTCAACGCTTTCAATTTTAGTAAAGGGGACAGAGGGGGCATGGGTTGCAAGTTCGAATACAGGCGTGCTGAGTGTCTCCAGCCAGGTCTCCTAAGCAACCAATTGGCCCGGTTGCTAGGGAGGGTAGAGTCCCGTTGGGTAACCTCCTCGTGGTCGCTATAATGTGGTTCTCGCTCTTGGTGGGGCGTGTGGTGAGTTGTGCTTGGAAACCACGGAGAATAGCGTGAAGCCTCCACAAGCGCTAGGTCTCCGCGGTAACGCGCTCAACAAGCCACGTGATAAGATGCACGGATTGACGGTCTCAGATGTGGAGGAATCTGAGATTCGTCCTCCGCCACCCGGATTGAGGCGAGTCACAGCGCCACCACGAGGACTTAAGAGTGCATTGGGAATTGGGCGTTCCAAAATGGGGAGAAAATTGGGACGGAAATATATTACTATTGTTTAGTAAAATGTATTTATTTTTGCTATTATTATTATAATGTTGAACCTATATCTCACAAGCAAGAGCGCTGTTGTACGCTCTATATTTCACATAAATAAGACCAATGTTGTGTTTTATATCAGTGGTTTTTAAATTGGGGTCCGGGACCATAAGGGAGTGCTAGGTGGTCTGCAGAAAAATTTGGTGGGAATATTGAATAAGTGAACATTTACAGAGTTTGACATTATTATTGTTTCATTCTGAAATCATGAGGTTAATCATGAATATTTCATTCTATTGAGAGCCGCAGTTTTTAAAAGTAAGAAACAGTCAAAACTGGGAAGGGATGAGGACATTGGGGGCCCAGAGACACTCAAAGTAGTAGGGTCTGAGAGATCTTCTACCAAAAGATTTAAATATTTCATCAAGAGTTCATCAGTCGACGGCACTTGGGTATAAATATTACAATATAAGATCAACAGTTCATTTTGAAGCTGAATGACGGCAGTCCAGTTTTTGCATTTTAATATTCATTCATTCAGAATATATATCCATGTATGGGACATAGGAGGCCCTTTGATGGATCGAAATACTATATGAATGTCTGAATGGATCATTTCTACACAGCTGAAAGCTATTTGGTTCATTAATTGAATCGTAACATTGTCTTTGTGTTTATTTTGGAGTTGCCACTGTATGCAACAGACGGGCATGTCTTCAGGTCAATATTAGGTCAAAAATGGCAAAAAAGGAACTCATCAGTCAATCATTGTTTTGATTTTGTCATCAACATTGTCTGTCTTCCCAGGACCGCGGCAGGTGTGAGGGGAAGGCGCCCCCGGCCTCTAGCCCGCCGGCCACGATGTGGGCTGTTCCATCCGAGCGGGTCCGGCGGCGCATCCAACTCATCCCAACCCTTCCAGCTCTGGTCCTAGGCATGCGAGGATGCCAGTGTGTGCACACATGGAGATTTAAAGCCAGCTCCCCGAGAAGAGGTGCGCTCTGCAGTTTAAAGACAGCGGTGATGAAGCATCAGGTGTGCTTCTTCCACCACTGTCAGAATGAGGCTTATTAATTATGCGCTTCTTCTCGCTCTCCTGCCCAAATCCCATCGTGAGCCTGGCTGAAGGATGACCCTAAGAGGTGGGGCGATGATGACGAGATGGAGGGGCGGATCACACCACCACACAGCTTAAACCAGCAAACCACCAGTTTTTATCAGCAAAGGTAGCTACCTAATTATTAATGTCAGGTTCAATGGCATAGACTCTTATGCCCACTTGAGGTCTGTAGCTGCCACAGCAACACAACAACACAAGTATTTGTGTGCCAGCATGAAGCTTGTTTCGGACCGAACACCCTGCCTAAACCGGACGAGAGTGACATCGTGTCACGTCGTGCCATTTATTTGTCTGGTTGGCATGAATAGCCCCAGCGCTGGCATCGCTAAATGGCCGTTTACTGTCAGCGTGACGCACAGTGTTACACATCCAGTGTAGACAGCATCAGTGATTAGTGTGGAGTGGTGGTGGTGTAGTGGTCTAAAGCACATAACTGGTAAACTGGTAATCAGAAGGTCGCTGGTTCGATCCCCACAGCCACCACCATTGTGTCACTTAACTCCAGGTTGCTCTGGGGGGATTGTCACATCATGTCACTCACGTCAGGTGAAGACGGGGTGCTAGAGAATCATACATTCCCAAATACATCTAATGTATTTCTCTGTCACTGCATTGAAAACTCTCTGGTTGACACTTTGTTTGGTTGGGTGTGGTGTGATGCTATTTGAGAGTCCCACCGCGATTTTCCTGACTAATGTTAAAGCGTGTTTCCACGTTAGTGACTCAATCTCTGGATTAGCTGGCGTTTTGCTTTCACTCTAGTTGCCATTGCCCTGGGAATGCTAACTTCCATTTATCTCAACTGGAATCAATGGCCCCCACCTCGGAGAACGAGCGTTTGTTTATTCATAATGGATTTGAAGGTAACTTTGATCTGTGCAGAATCTATAAAATAACTGGAAGGGAATGGAAATACACGCTAAGAGGATTTCACCGCTGATCGACTAGTATCCACATGCCAATCCTGCACAGGGTCATATCTCACTGAACTGCTGCTCCATACAGGAAGAGCTTGTATAAGAACAGAACTGTGTCTAGTTTAGCTGTATTCACGGCCTCGTCCTGGTATTGGCATTGTGTCAAGTGCGCAGAAGAGCTTTGCAGCAACTCTTTGATTAAAAGTGAAGTCTGTTCTATCTGTCCAGCTGAATGAATAGATGTTACTGCTGGCCTTTAGTTGACCGGTGGCCAGAGGAGTGTGTTTTTCCCCATGGCACATTCTGGTGGATATAAAACTGTCACCTCAGAATGAATGGTGTGTGAAATGACCTCTCGAGTGGTCGCTGATATGCGCCGAAGGGTTGCTGCTCTCTTTTCATCCAATCCACACTAGTTCAATCGGGATAATCTGTCCTCTACTCAAGTCTTATATTGAGAACTGTCTATTCACCGACCATTCAGTTTTCTTGCTGTACATACACAATATTATTCATTCATTCATTTCATTTATTTATCAAGCACTTTCCAACTACATGGTAGCTCAATGTGCTGTACATTCATTAAAGCCAGAAACTCAAACGTCAAGGAATACAAATTAATTTTAACACAAGCTTTAAAAGTAGAAATGCTTGGAGCAGCTCTAATTTCAAGTGGCAGTCCATAATCTATGTGGAGATGGATAATAATCCATAATCAAGCGGCACCTTCAACCTCTAATGGACAACAGCCGCACCTCCCCGGGTGGATCGGAGGCAGTCCTCCGTTTGCCTGGGGGACGGAATGCCCCGCAGCGTTTTTGGTGGACGGTAGGGGTCTCCCCCGCCCTTGGCATCAGTAAACGCTCCAGGTGGTAGGTTGGGAGCCCCTCCTCGCCTCGCGGTTGGCGGCCGTTCCTCCGCTTCCAGGTGGCCGGTCTCCTCCGTCCCCCAGCGGATGGCCGCGGCTACGCCGTTGGGGTGGATGTAGCATCGAGAACTCCACTACGGTGTAGCATAGATCAATGGAAAGGAGGCGGCAATAACCGGTTTGACAAACACGCAAACGTGTCGGGACAGCTGTCCTTAAATCTCTCTCTGTCCCACTGCAGTCCCCAGATGTCCCTTATCCCTCTCCGAGGTTTGATTAGCCTGATTAGGGGTCGGGTGTGTGGAATCACGACCCGGCCCCGCCCTCCGCCCTGCCACACTTCTATTTTATCCTAAATACAACCGGCAGCCAGCGAAGCCAGAATTGACGAGATGTGATCCCTCTTCTTTGCCCCAACAAGCAGCCTTGCTGATGCGTTTTGAATTAGCTGAAGTCTCGAAATCGAGCCCTGACAGGATCCGATGTAAAGTACATTGCAATAATCTAAGCACAATGAAATAACCGCATGAATCACTTTCTCCGAATCATTGGCTGAAACAATGCGCTTAAGCTTAGCATTGAATGGATGCCTATACTTGGATGACTGCAGCGAAGTGCCTACTTACAAGTTAATAAGTACGGTGCATTTAAGTGATAGCGGTCTTCTTTATGGACTTGCAGGGCAATTTTATATTTTGATTCCATTATGGATAAAAGGAAGCTGGTTTTAAACACTAGAGCAAGATAAACTAGCTTTATCTTATCATAGTTGTGCTGCTACAAGGAATGATGTATGTTGTTTAAAGTTGCCCAATGTGATATGCCTCATAAATCGTCTAAATGAGTCTTTCTGACAAGCTTTAGCACTATTCTTCATCAACAACAGTACACAAAACGTGAACAAACTAAACTTTAGAGTCAACATTCCCAATTACAACTTACTAGTTACCTTCCACCATCATGCTAACAGACATGCAACCAACTCCGAAAGTCAGGGCTTAAAGGATATCCAGTTTCCGCCGATAATTCTGACATTGTGATGTGCTTATCTTATATTATGATGTGACCTGAAGTCAGCAGAAGTGTCTCTTGTGTCCTCCAGTTGTTTAGAGGGTAGAGAAATGGCTGTTAGTAATGTGAAACGATCATATCACAAATAGACAAGTCAACACGGTTCTCCTTAAATAATGACTGAATCGCACAGCGCACTAACTCGTGTATAGAGACGCCCAAAAGTCACCATACGTTCATTTGCATGAGCATAAAGCGGCATTGACAACATCTGTACATATGTACCCACAGGACAAACATTTGCCATTAAACACCCTGTGTGGAGACGCCTACATACCATTATATACACGTTTCAATAAACGAGAAAATCCTTAGTCCTTAATGTGACCAGTTTTGAAAAATGTCCATATATTTCAATAGCACTGTTGAGCCTGGACTCACCATTTCACATCTCAGAAATCTAATTTATATTAATGTAAAGGAGTCCTCTATATTCGTCCTATCGTCTTCATTAGCGAGTATCGGTTATATGAATTACGGTTCTCTCCACACTGAGTAAAGGTCTTCTGCACACTAGTTTACATAAACATGGATAATTAAGCAGTTTTTCCAGATCTGGGGAATATACATGATAATTTATGAAAAATAGTCCCTGGGAAGCCCATTTACAGCAGATGGAGATATTATTCAAACATAATTGGCCATAACAGAAGCAAAGTTAAAGGTTGAGGACACACGGGCGACTGCTGGTAACACACAAACCCTCTTCTGCAGGATTCATTGTGCTTCAAAGGCAACTCGACTGTGTTTTTCGGTGTTTCCCATTTAACTTCAGCTGCACTCAGACTTTATAGATACTGTAGAATCACCCATTAAAACTGCACTTTACTGAGATAGATATATATACTCACTATGATGCAGAAATAATGGAATAAACAGAGGTAATTATTCCTTTGACTGTTATTCAGTAGAACAGCACAGCTAAAAATACCATCTTAAGCTAGTATAGCCGGTGGACCAGTAGGGTCGCTGGTCCACCAGCTAGACTAGCTTAAGTCCTTGGCATTGTCATCTGCCAAGGGAGCAGCCGCGGTCGTCCGCCTGGGGACGGAGGGGTCGCTGCCAGCTGCAGAGAGCCGGAGGAACCGCGGCCGTCTGCTGAGAAGGGGAGGAGCGGTTCCGTCCGCCAGGGGCCAGAGGACTCCCTGCCAACAGCAGCTGAGCAATAGTGCGTCCGGGAGCTGGCGAACAGGTTATTCTCCCTCTGTGTGTCTCCGCTCCCACTTTCCTCTCCCCATGCCTCCCCTCGTCTCTCACCCAGGCTCGCAGGATGCAGGGTGGACCACCGGCTGAAAGAACGGCCGGAAAGGCAACATGTCAACATGGTAAAGTTGTGTATCACACCTGGAGTCACGAGTTTGAATCCCAGGGCGTGCTGAGTGAATCCAGCCAGGTCTCCTTAGCAACCAAATTGGCCAGATTGCTAGGGAGGGTAAAGTCGCATGGGGTAACCTCCTCGTGGTCACTATAATGTGGTTCTCACTCTCAATGGGAC